>NC_056732.1:1272602470-1272719970 GCF_019279795.1 Protopterus annectens | reverse complement strand
TACTAGTACAAAAAAAAGATTACAAACATTTTTTTTTTTTTTTTTTTACAAAGAATATACAAAAAGTTTAACACCTGCTACAATCACAGTTTACAAAAAGAGAATGTAAAGCAAAAAACATTACATTTCCTAAGCCTTACTACAGACTAAAATAAACATTGTGGTGTTTTCACTTGGTAGAAATGAAGACAAGGAGAAAGATAGTAGAAAAACATTTGCTTGATGGGGTGAGAAACTAGACTGGAGTATTATAAGAGCATAGCCATTGTTGAGTAAGGTATTCTTTTAGAAGTTGTTTAAAGCTATGACTATCTTTTTTTTTTTAGGATATTCTGTGGTATTAGGTTCCGCTGTTTGGCTACTTTAAAGGAGAAGAGAGTCACCAAACTAATTATGGGACTTAGATCATCTCATAAACTTTAAGGTAACTAAGAGTCCTGGGGTTGGTGTTCAGTTGCACTAGGTTGGAGAGTGTAGGGCAGATTTCAGGTTTGTGGATAATGGAGTGGGCAGTGGTGAGCTGATTGAGTGATAAATTGGCAAATTCAAGCCAGTGTAGTTTTAAAGAGCAAGACAATGATGGGTCCTGTTGGGTATATTGGCAGCAAATATTGCTATTTTATTATAGTCGGAATCAAGTAGATGTAAGTCAGATATGCGCAGGTTAGTAAAAATTTGAGAAAAGGAGAGGAGAGTATATAGGAGGTCGGATCTGGCTCTAGCTAATCTGGCATTTTGAGTGAGGTAAGGTTTGGCCCTATATAGTGCACCAAGTTTGATGTGAACTTTTTTAATTGTGAGTGATGTGTGTTTATCGAATGTTAGGTTGTTGTCTGTTGTGACACCAAGTAATTTTGTTTAGTTTACTGGTTCTATTATAGTGCATTAGTGGAGTAGATGGACAGAGGAGGTGTGTTTGCTTTGTATTTCCTGTTTGAGAAGATCATTCATTTTGTTTTGTTTGGATTTAGGATGAGTTGAAGTTCATTTAGACAATTTTCAATATCTGGAAATGATTTTTGCAGTTTGTCTTCGAGTTCTTGGGGTATAGGAGCAGAGCAACTAAGGGTAGCGTTGTCAGCATATTGAATGATAGAAGCAGATTTAGTGGCAGTGTTTAGACTATTGTGAATATAATAAAAATAAGAGGACCAAGGATATAACCCTGAGGAACGCCAACTGAGACTGGGAAAACTGTGGAGAGTTTATTATCCCATTTAGTTGCTTGTTGTCGATTAGTAAGGTAGCTAAAGAACCATTTGAGAGTTGTAGAGTTGAGGTTGAAGAAGGCTACAGTGTTGATTAGTAGTTGGTGAGTTACCGTATCAAAAGCTTTGGACATGTTAAGAAAGCTTTGGACATGTTAAGAAATGGAGACTAGTCGTCCTTTGTTTTTGAGGAGGTTGATGTAGTTAGTGAAACTTATGAGGGCTGTGGAGGTACTGTGTCTTGGCTGGAAGCAGTGCTGTGAACTACATAAGAGGTTATCTGTAGTGAGATGGTCTAGGAGCTGATTATGAATACATTTCTCTAAGATTTTGGCTAGAGAAGTAAAGGCCAAAAAGGAGCAATTCTAGGACTGATCCCTGAAGGACTCTGCCTGTGACTGGCCTCTCTTTAGAGGTAGACTCCCCATTCTAACTTCTTGGGTTCTGTCTATGAGACAGCTGGCTATCCACCAGGTGGCATAAGTATTTATACCCAACCTCTTGAGTTTGTACCTTGGCTAAGTCATAGTAGGCAGTGTGAACTGTTTTGCCTTCATCCATTGCTTTGATGGCCTTCTCAAAGAAGTCCACCAGGTTGAGAAGGCATGAACCTGCCCTTGACAAAACCAAAATTGGTTAGGTCCAGTGTTTGGAGGTTTCCTACGACATTATTGATCATTTCCATGGTAAGTCTCTCCGATGGCATTGCATATGAAACTAATGAGACTTACGGCTCTGTTGATCATCCACCTTTGTGCAGAGGGATGACTGTTGCTTTTCTGCATTTATGAGGTGCAAAGTCTGTTTGGAGAATACAGTTAAATAACAGTTTTAGAGGGCCTGGTAGGTCATATTTCATGCTGTTTAGAAGAAATCCTGGGATATTGTCTGAGCCTACTGATGCAGTGTTCTTGGCCTTACATAGAACATTGAGGACCTGTTCCCTAGTGATAGTAGAGGGAGTTATATTTGATGGTATTTTCTTTCAGGAGGTTGAGGGGAAGAGATGGGTAAAGTTATAACTGAATTTGTTTGCCAGTAGGTTTGCTATATCATCAGGCTCAGTATAGAGGACTCCTTTACCAATGAGCTCTGCACACAATTGTGTATTGCCTTTGAGGTTGTGGAAATAGTTAAAGAATGCATTGTGGTTGTAGTTGTCCCTGGAGGCCAAATTTACCTCAGATTTGGCTTTGGTAGACTTTTTGTCCTCCGAGTTGTTTGTTTAGTTTGATGCGAGTACTTTTATCTTGCTAGGTGCTACACCTCTGATTTTTTTTGTCATGATTTTCTTCCTTTTGTACAGCCTGTACAGCTTATTGATGATGTGATTCTACCTGGGAAACTTTTTTTTCTTAGTTCTAGACTTTGTGGTGTGTACAAGTGCCTCTGTGCATATATTAACATGTTTGTATTGGGTTTCTTTGAACAGTTCTGTGTAGGCAGCAGTGTTCTCGGGTTTATGAAGGCTTGAAGTTTTGCCAGGTTAGCACTTAATAGTAGGAAGTTATCCTTAGAGAAGTTCCACAACATTCTACTATAAGCTGGGGTTCTAGGTTTTATTTTTACTTCAAAGATCATTTTTGTGTTCTGACCTTACCAGCGAAGACATCACACTAGGGTTGGGCAACACTCTACCTTATTAGTGAGGACCAGATCCAGTACGTTTGCATCCCTGGTTGGCATATTCACAGTGTGGTCCAGGGAGTTTGTGTTTACAAATTCCAGGAATCTCTGTAATTCCCAGTTAATAGTGGTGTAATTAAAGTTGCCCATAAATCTGGTATTTGGTTGGATGGTGAGTGTTTCAGGTAAGCTTATGTACATGTTATGGGTTTCTTGGGTAATAGGGACGTGTATAGCCTGCAAGGAAGTGGTATGAGATTCTGTTTATGGTGATTTGAACATGAAGAAGATCAAGAGCATCATCCTGTTTGACCAGATTTGAGGTATATTTATTTTTGATGTCAATCTAGACACCTCCACCTTTAATCCCTGTATGTGTAGTAGCTGGTCTAAATACGTGGAAGGCATTATAGCCTTGCAGTACCAGTGTGCTCTCCACAGCTTTAAACCATGTGTCAGTGTCTGCACAGATGTTAGCCTTCCGTAGGGTGAGGAGAGCTTGTAGGGAGTAGAGTTTCTTATTTAGACTCCTAGCATTGAGCAGTAGCACCTTTGGATTTTCCTAGTTTTGATTTGCTATGTTGGTAGCAGCTAATTTTCAAAAGTCTAGAGGGAAAGATGCAGACCATCCCTGTCAAAGCAGTGTGTGGTCTGTTAACAATCTCCTTACATGCTGACAGGTATTGCACTCCTCTCTCAGGCATCATTGACAAACTGTCCCAGCTAGACACCAGACCTTATATCATAAGATAGGTTGAGAACTGGCTCTCTGATAAAACCCATGCAGTCAAAATAGAGGAATCCACCTCCAACAGCAAACCCGATGTTCTTCGTGTTTCACTTTTGCAGTCATCACTCTTGGGTTATCTGCCTGCAGGTAGCCCTCAGTCGGCCCGAATACCAGAGACTTAGTATTTCTGCGTCGGATACTGTCGCTCCAGGACTGACGTCAGGTCATCAGGGGTATAAAAACAGGTAGCTGATGCCATTACATCAGTCTTTCTTGCCGAGGAGCTTGAAGCAGATGCAGTTCACAAGTGCCGGTTGGCCACTATCTGAATTTTCGTTTACGAATTGAATAATCCTGAAGTCTTCTAAAGCTTAGTACCCTGTTGGGGATCCTTTTTTCTTGCTCTAACCGATGTCAGAAAAAATTAACAATTGTCTTGCCTGTGGAAAGCAAATACCTCACAGAGATTTTCATTCTTACTGTGTCACCTGTTTAGGCCCAGACCACAATGTACCTCGCTGTCAGTTTTGTTCCTTGTTTAATGCCCGAACCATTTGTCATCGTGCTGTTTGTCGCTAAATTCCTTTGCTCTCGATCTCCATATTCATAGCAATCCAATTACCGATATTCCAAAAAAAATTAAGGATAAAGACCGAGACAGACCGCATAGGTCCAAAGCTGCCGACGACGCTTCCGTTAAGCTAGTCGCTGTCCGCCGGTACTCAGGTGCTTTCACAGCCCCTAATGCCTGCTTCACTGGATTCGCAGGCCTTTACTGAGACCCATTCGGAGTCCAGTATGCAGCGAGACTCTTCTTCGACTATGGAACCTGTGGATTTCTCTACCTTGGATGGGTCTAGGGCTGCTGTGCAGGCACCGGCTTCTGTGGCAGTTCTTTGCTCCACCAATATTCGACTCAAACTGACAACTTCTTTTTTAACCAAAACTACTGAGTTTGTTAGGCCCAAAGTACACCTAGAAAACTGACTACCAAAGCGCATGCACCTGCTCCCATGCCACAAAAACAAATGCTTAGAATGGCCGAAGACCTTGTTATGCTGATTAGGGGAAGTCAGCCTTCCCCTGCTAAGAGAAAACGAGACCAGTCCCCTACAGCCCAGGAGTCCAATGACACTGAGATTTCTGATTATGAAGACATACCCTTATCTGTTTATGAGGATTCAGATGCAGAGGAATCCATTCCCTGTGCCTCCCCTCCAGAGGATTTTTCTTTTGGTGAAACCTTGCATAACTTCAGGGCATTTCCACTGGGAATGCCAAGATTATCCTCAGTCCAAAAAGAGACTCGGAGAATTCCTTGAGTTGCCTCAGCACAGGCCTTTAGCAATATCCCCTGTACTGGATGATGATATTTTTATGGAATCCAGTCTTACTGCTGACACTTTACCTCCTGCCCTGGGAAACCAGACAGGTACTACAGAGTACCTGACACTCACACATTTCTTTTCAAGAATCCTACTGCTGACCCAGAGATCATTTCCCAGGGGCCTAAAGGTATCAAGGCAACTACAGACAAGAATCCCAACCCTTCGGACAGGGATTCCAGAGCTTTGGACAGATGGAGTAAGAAGGTATATACCTCTGCAACTCTTACTATTAGGGCATTGAATTGTCAGTTGCACATGCTGAAGTACCAGCAACACATTATGGAACTTATTAAACAAAAAGCAGCAATTTTTCAGACTGTGCAGAAATTAAAGAATTGCAGGAGCTTATGCACTCTGCAAGCCAAATCAACAAGCATACTTTGCAGTGTGGCTTTGATGCCCTAGAAGCATCTTGCTGGGCAGCAGTCGCTGGTTCTGTACTGAGAAGACATGCTTGGCTCAAGGAGCAGACCTAGACAGACCATGTCAAGTCAAAGTTACTACACGCTCCTTTGAACAAGGACAGTTTGTTTGGCACCAAAGCAGAAGATGTTCTGAAAAAGGTGGAAGAAAAAGCTAAGTCTATGCAGACTGTTAAAGAATTCTTACAAGTGCAACCCCCAAGATTCAGTAGGCATTGCCCTTCCAAACACTGGTCCATTCAAGCCCCCTCCAGGTCTTCTGAAACCAGACCCAGGGGAAACAGACCACCCAGACTACAGTTTCAGAGTATGTAGAGATCTAACCAATGGAGTGCCCCCACCCCTAAAGCAGGGAGTGGTAAGCCACCTCCTTACAGAAAAAACTCACAATGACTTCCTTACCACACTCCCCAGTCCTGCCCAATTACTTGTGCCCCTAGAAGGAAAACTTGCCCTTCATGCAAAAAACTGGATGTCCATCACACAGGACCGGGGGGGTCCTCAACATTGTATCACAGGGGTACAAATTTTATTTCCATTCATTGCCAACCCCAAACAGGTTTCCAGACCTTCCTCCAAACTAGTGAGCAGAGGCTCGAAGCCATATAGATTCCCTGCTCAGTATCAGAGCTATTCGGCCGGTTCCAGTAGAACAATGGGGGTCAAGAATTCTACTCCAAACTCTTCCTGGTACCCAGGAAAGAGGGCTCTTGGCGCCCAATCCTGGATCTTTCAATTCTCAACACCTTCCTGGTGGTACCAAAATTCAGAATGCTTACCCAGCAACAGTTTCTTCCTGTGCTAGCCAAGGATGCCTGGTTAGTCACCCTAGACTTAAAAGAAGCCTATCTGCACATCCCCATAAGGGAGTCATGCAGGAAGTATTTATGTTTCAGGGTAGGATCTATGCATTATCAGTTCTCTGCACTTCCCTTTGGCTTATCTGCTGCGCCCAGAGTTTTCACAAAATGCCTGGCTCCAGCCATTGCATACTGCAGGCAGAGAAATATCCAAATTTTACCCGTACTTGGACGACTGCCTGATTCAGGCAGACAGTCAGGAATTGCTGTTGCAGCACCTGACATTTGTGAAACACCTTCTCATTTCCTTAGGGTACACCATCAATGAAAATAAATCAAAACTGGTACCCAGTCAAAAAATTGTCTTAGTGGGAGCAAGCTTGGACACAACATCCCAGATGGCATTTCTCACTTCAGAAAAACAAATCTGTCTGACAGCCTACTTCAAACAATTGGCCACCAGAACCCAGCTATCTGCAAGAAAAATACTGCAGACCCTAGGGTTCATGGCCTCATGTATACTGCTAATTCCATATGCAAGACTGCATATGAGGAAACTTCAGTGGTACTTAAAATGTCTTTGGTGCCAACATTCTCAGGACCTGGAAACGATCATTCCTATCATACCCTGTCTAAGGACAGAGTTCCTTTGGTGAGCAGAAGCATGCAACCACAACAAGGGACTGCCCTTTTGTCAACCCCACGCTGCCCAGACCCTAACCACAAACTCATCAGACTATGCCTGGGGACACATGAACGGCAAATGCATTCAGGGCCACTGGAGCCCAAGTCAAATTAATCTGCACATCAACCAAAAAGAGATGCTAGCTGTGCAGAATGTCCTGACAGCTTTCAGATCCCTTCTCTTTCCAGGACAACTGCTAATAAAAACAGACAACACCACAGTTATGCGGTACATCAACAAGCAGGGGGGGAACCCACTCCTACCCACTCTGCAGGTTAGCCATGGCCCTGTGGCACACGACCTTGGACATGCAAGTACATCTGCAAGCTCAATTCCTGCCAGGCAAATAAAACTCACTGGCAGACTTAAACAGAAATCTCCTAGACCCACACAAGTGACAATTGGAGCCCAGCACCTTCAACCTTCTGATTCAGAAATGGGGGGCCCAGAGGTGGATCTCTTTTCCTCTCACTACAACCACCAGCTCAGCAAATTCTGCACCAGGAATCCTCGCAGCAGGGCCTGGAATGTGGATGCCCTATCTTTTCAGTGGGCAAATCTCTCAATCTATGTCTTTCCCCCCTCTGCCCCTTCTCTCAAGAGTATTACTCAAGATAAGACAGGACAGACCAAGGGCACTTCTGATTGCCTCGGACTGGCCATGCCAGCACTGGTACTCACTCATGCTCACCCTGGCACCTACACCAGAACCCAACTCTGCTCTCTCAGCAGCTGGGACAGATTTTGCATCCACAACTGCAAACCCTAAATCTTGCAGCCTGGCTTATTCCTTGATTTCTCCCCCAGCAACCCTAAGCAAGCAGGTGATGGACATCATTCTTGAAGCCAGAAGACCCAGTACTAGAAAATCCTATGCTGATAAGTGGAAAAGGTTCTGCTCCTGGATTCAATCTAAAGGAGAGGACACAACTCTGCCCTCCCTGCTTCTAATCCTGGATTATTTAGTAGATCTACTCCACAAAGGCTTGTCCTTGTTCTCCATTAAGATACATGCCTCAGCCATTTCAGCTCATTACAACACTGAGCCACCTCTCTTCTCATACCCTCTTATCAAACAGTTCCTGAGAGTGGCAAACAACTTAAGACCATCAAGGAGAGCACCCACCCCTGCTTGGGACCTTAACTTTGTACTGAAAAGCTCACGCTTCCCCCCTTTGAGCCTGCTGCATCAGCCGAGTTAAAATTCCTCTCTTGGAAAACAGCCTTGCTTCTGGCCATCACTTCAGCTAAAGAGTGTCTGAGCTACAAGCACTTATGGCTGTGGAACCTTTCATTATTTTTCATGCTGACAGGGTTTCTCTCAGGACTAACCCTTCCTTTATGCAAATCCATCCATTTGCAAACTTTTTTCCCTAATCCTCAAAATAAAGGGGAAAGGATCCTGCACTCCTTGGACGTGCACAGCTCAGATTCTACCGATAGGACTAAGCCCTATAGAAAATCTGACCAGTTACTAGTCAGCTTTGCAGGAGGGGCAGAGAGCAAGGCCATTTTAAAATAAACAATTTCCAAATGGATAGCACACTGCATCAGTTTCTGCTACAAGCACCATGGGAAACCAACCCCTCAGGGGGTCAGAACACATTCCACTAGGGCAACATCTATCTCTACAGCATTTCTTAGGAGTCCCTACTAGGGACATCCTGGAAGCTGCTACCTGGAGTTCTGTACACACCTTCAGCAAGCATTACCACCTGCCTATCTTTTCCAAATCCAGGGCAGGTTTTGCAACAGCAGTCCTGCAAGGCAGTCTAGCCAGCCCTGTCTCTTCTTGACTGCCTCCAACCTTCTTCAGCTTTGGAAATTCACCCAAGTGTGATGACTGCAACAGTGAAACACGAAGAACATAGCACAGTTGGGTATACTTACTATAAATGTAGATGTTTGAGTGTATGCACTGTTGCAGTCCGGGTTTCCCTCCCTCCAGCCCCCTGTTTTTCTCTCTGTCTCCCTCTGTGGCTATTACTCACTCCTTTCATGAGTATTGGTATTTACTTTTTACTGGCGTTGTTTTCCCCAACATAACTTAGCTCCCTATTTGGGGGGCTCTTGACATTTGTGACAAGAAAAACTGATGTAATGGCGTCAGCTGCCTGTTTTTATACCCCTGACAACCTGACATCAGTCCTGGAGCAACAGCATCCGACGCAGAAATACTAAGTCTCTGGTATTAGAGACGACTGAGGGCTACCTGCAGGCAGATAACCCAAGTGTGATGACTGCAACAGTGAATACAATTGAACATCTACATTTATGGTAAGTGTACACAACTGTACTTTACCTGTGGTGTTCCACGGAGATCAGTCCTGGGACTTTTACAGTTTGAAATCTATTTCTCCGAAGTACAAGCCAAAACCAAGGGACTGTGGCTGACAAAGTTTGTTGTTGACTACAAACTTGGTGCGTTCATAAAATCACCAAACGTTGTCAACATTCTTTAAGGAAGTTTTACACAAACAAATGATTGATGCCAAAGTCGTGGCCTCACACTCAGTGCAAAAAAATGCATTATCACTTTCAGCAAGAGCGATGTTCTTGCAGATTGCCACATCAATGTAATACCCTTAGAACGCACTCAGTGATGAGAGATCTGGGCACTCAGGTTGACAGCAACCTTGCCTTTGATCACCATGTCTCCAGAGTGGCAAGAAGGGCATTCTATATGGCTCACCTCATAAGTAAGGGTATTGGTTTGAGAAAAAGTGAAGATATCACCTCCCTGTAGTCTTAGGTTTATAGGTTGGTACTGGGCTATCTGGCATGTATTAGCCCAGTCACGTTGTGCGGTAATCACCACCCCTTTAGTAGTTCCCTAGACCCTTGTACTAGCAGCTAGTACCCTTGGCCCCTATATAGTAGTGTTGTTGGTGTGATCCCCGGTGTGAACTTTGTTACCCATCCACTCTTCAAGGTTCATCTCGAAGAGTGATAGTGTGAGGGTCTCTGTCTTATGTAGATCGGTCCCTGTTCCATAGTAAGGGAAGTCTCTGCGAAGGGAATCTATCCCTCCAGCATGTTCTATTCATTGTTGTGTTGAGGTTTATATCCCTAGAGCGTGTAGCTTGAGTAGATTTGGTTTTGCTAAGATGGAGCATGTTCAACAATTCTGGGTTGGACATGGCTCTGTACTTTAGACAGAGATCGCCTCTGAGAAAGTGGTATGCAACAGAGAACAGTCTTAGCTTTTTCAATCGTGCTGCATAGGACAACTGTTTGAGGCCAGTAATTCTCTTGGTTAGGTACCTCTGTGGTCTCTCCAGCTGCTGGAGATGTCTAGGCAGGTACATTCCAAATGGTGCATTGTACTCAATAATGGGTCTGATGAGGGAAGAGTAGAGGGGGCACCATTACATCCTTAGATCTTGATGCGAACCCTTTCGTGATCAGATGGGTCACATAGAAGGATTTTTTAACCACTTTGGCAACATGGTTATCAAAGGAAAGCTGACTATCTACTTGGGTTCCTAGATCCCTTATTTCTTCTTCAGATTTCAGGGGATTGCCTCCTATGTTGTAGTTTGCGGGTACTCTGTTTTTTCCAAAGGGGATTACTATGCATTTTTTTGCATTTAGCTTGAGACCATGGCTTTGACACCATGCATCAGTCTCATTTAGGCCCTTCTGGAGGATCTCCATGTCGGCCGGAGACTCTGTTATAGCACCCAGTTTGCAGTTGTCCGCAAACTTAGTCATCCACAGCCCTCAGGCCAATAATTGAGTACAATGCCCCTTTTGATATCTACCTTTCAAAGCACAATTGGGGAGATCACAAAGTTTCCTCATAAAGAAAATTCAAGGTCTTGAGCAACTATCCTATGTGGATCGGCTGAAGTCACTGTCACTTCATTCTGTTTCATACAGACTACTCAGAGGCGGTCTCTGCCCTGCATATAAGGTGATCTCTGACCCCGCTTTATTGGAAATGCTGCACATCAGGAAGTCAAATGGCACACAGGTGTAACACACTTTAAAAGACCTAAACCTGTTATGTGACATCAGTAGAACTTGCTGGAGGGGCAGATTTGTCTCCCAGAGATTGCCACACCTTTGGAATAGACTCACACTTCACATCAAACAGAGCACCTCATTGGCCCTCTTCAAAGACAGTCTGGATGATTGGATGGTAACCGTAAATTCACCCTGGAGGTTCCGCCTGTGTCCCTCTTGGACAGGGGCAGTAGGTGTTAATCATGGTAACAAGGGTAAAATTTGGCTAGGCTTGTAGTGGCCCTTGGGCCATTAGCCTAGTAACTTCCTATGATCCTATGACCCCCTTAGAACGATACCAGAAACAAAGTCAGTTGTTACTCATCTTTTGAGCTGTTATAGGAGGAATTTCCAGAACCTTCGCCTATTCTTCTAGTTCTGTCAGTTTTGGAGGATGTGTGTTACTGCCTGCAGTTTTCCTTATAGTCGGCCAGCTGCCCCTGAAAAGGCAAAGTTCTTCAGTCATTTATGCTTTTAGGTACTCCTCCCAAACCTGACCCAGAGTCTATAACTTTAGCCAATCCAACTGTTACTGACCATTTAGTTAATTCCAGTCCCACTCTTTGTGATAAGAATGGGAAGATTATTGATAAATATGGGGAGATGTGTCTGCTTCTACAACTTTGATTTTCAGAATTTTGAATTTTCAGACTCGTACATTAAGATTTGATCTGACTAATTGTGAATGTACAAGAAATGTTTGTTTGCCGTTTCTTCTTGTGTAGGAAAATCTGATTTAAATAATTTAGTTTCTTCTAATGTACAAGTCACTACTCATTGTTTACTCTGTGTTTGTGTGTGTGTGTGTGTGTGTGTGTGTGTGTGTGTGTGTGTGTGTGTGTGTCTATGATTCAGTTGATACTTCTTCAAGGGCTTCGGCCACTGGCATTGTTTTGGTGAGGTTTACCCGGCTACATTCTCAGGACCTCCCTGATGATAAAAATTAAATTTTAAGTTCTCCTTTGGTTAAAGATTTAGTTTTTGGTCCCTCTGCACAAAGGTTATCAAAAATGTGATGAGAGGAGTAAGTTGATTTATGCCTAAGATTTTTTAGTCCTCCTTTTCCAAATTTTCTAAGGGGTTCTACTCCTCATTCAATATTAGCAAAAAAAAAAAAAAGTCTCAACAAACTGCATGTAAACAGACAGTTAAGAATAAATGCAAGGGATTCCAAAAAGAATTCAGGAACCCCCTCCCCTCCAGAGTCCCTTTTCCCTTCCAGAAAGTTTCAATCCCCACTTTTCTGTATTTCAAAGAAAGAAATTGGTTGGAGACCAGTTGTGGATCTTTTTTTCCTAAACCTGTTTGTGATAGTGCCCAAGTTCAAAATGGTGTCACTTCGCAGCCTGTTAACATGTTTTCCTTTCTCAAGTTTTGTAGAAAGTCTAGATTTAAAAGGTACTTACATCAACTCCCTATTCATCCAGACTTCAGGCGTTTCTTAAAGTTCTCTGTGTGTGCATCACATTAACAGTTCTCTGCCTTATCCTTTAAACTATCCACTGCACCAGAAATGTTCACAAAATGTCTAGATCCAGTTATAGATCATTGCAGGCTACAGGGGATCCACATTTTTTATACTTAGATGATTTGCTTATCTTTGCAGAGTCTTTTTCATGCTGTCATGAATCTCTCACTTGGGTGAGATATTTCTTGCATAAGCTGGGATTCCAATAGAACATTCAGAAGTCTTTTTGACTCCTTCACACAGGGTCATGTTCCTGGAGTGTCAGCTGGACACCTCAGCTCAAAGAGCATTTCTTGCAGAGGTAAAAAGAAAAAAATTATATGTGTATATATATATATATATATATATATATATATATATATATTTTTTTTTTTATATATTTCAAAGTTCTGACTTGGGTCTCAAGTTAACTATGAATCTTGTGATACCCTTGGAAAGACTCTACTCTACATCTTCACCCCCTCCCAAGCAGAGTGCAAGGGAGTTGCAGGGTTTACTGGAAAATTAAATATACACACAGCAGTCTCATCCAAATAGGTTAGCCTGAGTTCATTTAATCCAACCATCATTTAATTAGGGTATACTGTGTTCCACCTCTGGCCTTGTGCTTTAAGTAAGTATTAGAGTGAGGCATGTAGTCATCTGAGTGTATTTTAGCCTGCATAGTGACTAGACTGAAGACAAGTGCTTCAGTGTCTTAGTTTGTAAGCAATAGCCTTATAGCCTTTAAACCCTCCTCCACTGACATCCTACTGGTCAGCTGTTAGTGTCTGTCCTTACTAATAGACACTGACATTTACTCCTACTACTCAAACTATTTCTTTCTCTTATGTTTTTCTTTACTACTACTAGACTTGTTACTCCCATTATTTATATCCTCCTGTCTTTAGTGTAACTGCACGCCTTCAAGGAAAGTCACCCTTTGTCCCCCCTTCCTTTCTTAATTCTTCTTGCCTGAGACAGGTACTAAATCAATTTCAGCTCTGTGCTCGTATTTGTGCTCAGAGTCAGTCAGCATTGATTCATTGCACTCAAATTGTGTTTTTATTTTTCTGTAGAAGTGTCCTTGCACGCAAATAGATATGTATGTAACTGTGTTCATTGTTTTTAGCAGTCCACAACCTCATTTCCTTAAGATTATTTATTTTCTTGTGTGACCACCTTTCGAGTTCTCAGCCATCATTTTCCAGAGCTGAATTACTGTATTCTGGCTTACTTTTTCCTCATTGTTTTGCTGGTCTGTGGGGATGAGGTAGGTTTTTGGACTTTGCATTTCAAAGTCCATAGAAACTTACTTGCATTACACAGCTGTTCAAACAGTAAAGTGCATTTTTTTACTGTTATCACCATTAGTCAGGTCAAGGTGATATTAGACTAACTCTCCTACTAAAACTGTGTCCTAGAGCAACAAAACCAATGCATTAATCTAGTAGCACAGAGGCCTTTTAAACTGCATTGTTCCTTTTACTTATCTCTCAGCAGATTTGTGGCTGTTTACCTTAATTTCCAGTAGGAAAACAGTGAGTAGTTACTGCCAATAATAACACCCACTCTAGTTTACCACCCAAGGCTATCTCACAAATTTTCTTAATCCTTGCCTCCTATAACTATCAAATTACACCTCTACAACCAACCCACTACCCTCCTGACATTTTTCCCTAATTTACAACAAAAATAAAACCTAAGTTAAATAAGATGTCCCTAAGTCACATTATTTCACTTTTTCTCCTTACTCTACTAGCCTTTATCAGTTGTCAAATGCACCTCCTTCAAATACTTAGGACTTCAGTCAACCCTCACAGAGAATGTCACCATCTGCCCCAGCCTGTCTTTCTCCGAAACACCCCATCTCTACAAACAAACCACATCTGGTTTAATTTTGTGTAAATATCTTAAAACTATGCATCCAAATTTACAATGAAATATCAAAACAAGACCAAAATACAACTGGCCACAGTCTTCCCTCTGTAAAATATTAATTCAAAAAATTAGTGGAGATATACACCCCAAATCTGGTCCCACTGTTCGTAAAACCTAGTACATCTCAGAAAAAAACAGAATCCAGATTCACCTTATTAAATATGAACATAAGAAGTTGTTGTTGTTTGTCTTTCGGCTTTTCCCAGTTAGGGGTTGTCACCTCCAGTATGCTAATGATTGGCAGTTGCTTTTTATGGTGTCGAGTTGCCAGCCTGACGCCCAACCTTCAACGAAGGCACGCCCATTCAACACATGTCTTTCAAACGCCCACTTGACCGTGGGGAGGACATGCAGACTCCACACAGAAGGCACTCCCAACCCAAACCGAGAATCGAACAGGAGAACCTCTTGCTGTGCAGCAACAGCGCTACCGCTGCACCACCGCGTAAGAAGTATGTGCATTAAAATCTGTGACATAACATGCTTTTTGCCACATACACTCGTGATGTAGTTATAACTACTGAAACCTGGTTTAAAAAAAAGAAATAAAGGATAATGGGATCACCTCCCTTGGATACAATATACTGTGGCATGACAGACAAAACAAGCATGCAGGTGGTGTAGCAATCATCTGTAAAATTCTCTAAGCATTACCTTACTTCCACAGGAAATACCCAAATTTAACAATGCTGAACTACTAATAACACTCCTAAAAGTCAACAATAGGAAAACTATATGTTTAACAATAATTTGTATACTACCCAGGGAATAATGTTCATACTGGTGAAAACATCTTGTATTGGATATCCCAACAAATTAACCATGAAACTGTAATACTTGGAGACTTAAAACAGACAAATTGACAAAAGCAGGTTGCCTCTCAGATGGCATAAGTGACCACATACCAACATATGCTTTTAGAACTCACCATAACCAAGATGAAGATAACTGTAATCAAACACAAAATGCAACCAATTTCAGCAAATATATTTTCAATGAAACACTAAAAAAGATAACTGGAATGTACTTAGAACAATGTTGCTGGATACCACTGTAGAGCATTTAAATAACATGTTCTTACACAACTTTAATAGTCTAGCAATAGTACGTAATAAGAGTGAAGTCGAAACCAGCACCATGGCTGACAAAGGAAACAAAAAAAAAATCACGATAAAGCCTGGAAAAACTGGTATAAAAGTGGAACTCAAAATGCTCTCCTGTAATTTACACATCTTGGAAACCTTGCAAAACTCCATGTCAAGCAGGATAAGTAAACATATTATACCAACCTACAAGATAAACCTCATCGCTAAATAAATTACTCCACCCTGGCAAGACCACTAGTTCCTCTCCAAAAACAAACCATACGAAAGACTCCATCCCCACACAATTTAATTTCTATTTTATGCAAACAATATTATCTCTTGGACACTAACGCATCTTCCCCTCTACCCATGTCCAAGAAAAAACACCTACAGCTCTTCAATAATTAGTCCAGTGCATACCTCAATTGTAAGGAGGGTGCTCCTTAAACTAAAATCTACACGTTCTTCGTGTTTCACTGTTGCAGTCATCACATTTGGGTTATCTGCTTGCAGTAGCCCTCAGTCGGCCTGATTAACAGAGTCTTGGGTCCTGCAACCGTTGCTGTCTCTTCTTCCATGACGTCAGGTTTTCAGGGGTATGAAACATGCAGCCAATGCCATTACATCAGTCTTTCTTGCTGTGCGGTGCCCGAAGCAGAAGCAGTTCACAAGTGGCGGTCGGCCGACTCCTGAAATTTTCGTTTTCGAGTTTCATAACCAAAGTCTTCAACTAAAAGCTAAGTACCTCGTTGGGGAAACTCTTTCTTGCTCTAAACCGATGTCAGTGAAGGTAAATAATTGCATTTTTTGTGGAAAGCAAATATCTCATAAAGATTTACATTCATACTGTATTCCTTGCCTAGACCCTGACCATGACGTACCTCACTGTCGGTTTTGTGCCTTATTTAAACAACAAACTATTTGTTGTCTGTATATTTTCGCTTCTAAATATTTTGGTGCTCGGTTCAATTATCCAGATATGTCTTCGGTAAGCCATCCAACTACCGACTTTCCGAAAAAACGCAAAGATAAAGACAGAGACTGGCCACCTAGGTCCAAAGCTGCCGACGAAGCTTCTTCTAAGCCAGTCCACCGGTACTCAGTGAGGCGCTTTCGCAGCCCCTGATACCCGCTACTTCAGATTCGCAGGCCTCTACTGAGATCTATTTGGAGTCCAGTGTGCCGCGAGATGCTTCAACTGTGGAACCTGTGGATGTCTCTACCTTGGATGGGTCCGGAGCCGCTGTGCAGGCACCGGCTTCAGAGGGTGTATTCAGGCCTACTGACTTGCATATAAACCGACACCATCTTCCCTTCAAGGCCTAAATCTCAAACCATGCCTAGAAAACCTACGCCCAGACCGCATGGTCGGGCCTCTATGCCTAAAAAAGCAAGTGATAAGAATGGCTGAAGACCTTATTACTTTAATCAGGTGAAGCCAACCTTCCCCCTCTAAGAAACCTAGGACTGAGTTTGCTTCTGATACTTCTTACCTCAGATTCTACAATACTTAACTGAGATGCTTCACAAGGGCCTTTCTTTTTCCTCCATCAAAATTCACGCCTCAACCATTTCAGCTCATTATAACACAGAACCTCCCCTCTTCTCCCATCCACTGCTCAAGCAGTTCCTCAGAGGGGCCAAAAATTTAAGACCACCCAGGAGATCCCCAACTCCAGCCTGGGACCTTAACTTTATATTGGAGAAACTCACTCTTCCTGCTTTCGAGCCAGCTGCCAGTGCAGATTTAAAATTTCTTTCTTGGAAGACAGCCTTCCTTTTAGCAATCACTTTAGAAAGAAGGGTATCTGAATTACAGACCCTTATGGCAGTGGAGCCTTTCATCATCTTTCATGCGGACAGGGTGTCCCACAGAACCAGTCCCTCCTTCATGCCCAAGGTGGTATCCAGTGTGGCTCTTAATCAGTCCATTCCTTTTCTAACCTTCTTTCCTAATCCACAGAACAAAGGGGGATGGATACTGCACTCCTTAGATGTGCACAGACAGCTTAGATTTTACTTGGACAGGAATAAATTTCAAAGGAAATCTGAACAACTGCTGATGGCATTTGCTGCAGGGGCAGAGGGGAAGGCTATTTCAAAGCAAACCATTTCTAAATGGATAGGCCATTGCATTAATTTCTGCTATAAGCACCATGGAAAACCTATCCCACAGGGGAGGGGATTAGACCCCATTCAACTAGGGCTGCATCTACCTCTACAGCCTTTCTCGGAGGTGTCCCTACCCAGAGACATCCTAGAAGCTGCTACCTGGAGTTCTGTACATACTTTAACCAAGCATTACCATTTTCCAATTTTCTCTAAATCCAGAGCTGGCTGTGCCACAGTAGTCTTGCAGGGCCTTATAGCTGGTCCTAATGCTATATAAATTCCTCCTCCCATCCTTAGCTTTAGGAATCTACCCAAATGTGATGACTGCAGCAGTGAAACACGAAGAACATAGTACAGTTGTGTACACTTACAATAAATATAGATGTTAGAGTGTATTCACTGTTGCAGTCCTGGTTACCCTCCCTCCAGTCCCCTGACTTTTTTTGGCTATACCTCTACTCTCCTTTACTATGCTTAAAAGCTTTCTGGTGTATTTGCTTTTTTATTGGAGGTATAACCTTGTATATATATTTTATTGCTTCCCATTAAGGGGGTACGTGACATCTGGGGCAAGAAAAACTGATGTAATCGTGTCGGCTGCATGTTTTATACCCCTGACTACCTGACGTCCTTGAAAGAAGAAACAGCAACCGATGCAGGACCCAAGACTTTGTTAATGAGGCCGACTGAGGGCTACTGCAAGCAGATAACCCAAATGTGTTGACTACAACAGTGAATACACTCGACCATCTACATTTATGGTAAGTGTAAACAACTGTACTTTTTGTAGCTGTAGACTAACTACCATCAGAGCACTTTAAAAATGACTGCACAAGTTATAGTCTCCCCTGTGTCCATACTAATTAATAGGCCCATTAGCAGCAAAATGCATCCCATCACTGTGGAAAAATTCTTACATCATACTACTGCACAAAGGTGCACGTCTGCAGAGTGTAATAACTACAGACCAATAGTGATTCTCTCCCATGTCTCTATAATATTAGAGAAATGCATCCATATGCAGCTGATGCAATACATAAACTCAACCTCCTCTCAGAAACGCACACGACTTTAGGCTCCAGCACAGCACCACTACTGCTGTACTACATTTTACCAAAATATTAAACCGAAATAGAAAAAATGGTGTGCTTGTGTCCACCATGTTCTTAGACTTGTCAAAGACATTTGATACTGTCTCACACCCGCAACTTCTCGTTTGACTCTCCACAGTAGGACGTTCACAGTACTCCTTGTTGTGTTCCCTTAGTTACCTGTCTGGAAGGCAAGAAACCTACTCATCCATTCAACAAATTACTACAGGTGTCCCTCAGGACTCTATCCTGGGTCCTCTACTATTTAATATTTATTAATGACCACCACACCTCCACTCACCATGCTAGTTTCGTTCAGCATGCAGATGACTCAACATTAAAATGTGCGGCCTCAGCAGTAAATAAGCTCCAAGACGTTACCCAGAAATCTTTCTGCTCCGTATAATCCTGGCTCTAAGAAGCAAAACTCCTACTCAACCCCAAGAAAACTAAGTTAATGCTTTTCACCTCAAAAAGTTGTCAAAATCAAAAGCAACATTTTACTATAAAGTCATCAAATAATAATGTCACTGAAACTGTAACTCACAGTAAACTTGTAGGCATTATACTAGATGACAGTCTCAAATATGATCACCGTATACTGCACACCATTAAATATGCCCCAACAGAGACTAGGTTCCCTTTATCAGATCAATGAATTCCTTATAGATACTGCAAGAAAAACTCTGGTCACCACCTTCTTATGTCCAAGACACTCATACTCTGCTCCTATCCTAATAAACATAAACAATATTCAGAGAAAGAAACTTGCCTCCTGCTACAATAAAATGGCTAAATTTGCTACCACTCTCCCTCATAGGACCCACCATTGTCTTGGCTTAAAGAAATTAAACTGGCTTGAAATGCACAACTATCTAACCTATTCACAACTGACTACAGCACACAAACTCATTCATCATCCAGAAAAATGCTCTGCACTGGAAAACGTATTACTACCCTACTGCACAGCAAATGACTTCTGTTGTAGTAGAAAATTACTTACAAATAAATAACTCAATGTTGCAAGAGACTTGCTCCACTCCCACTTTCTTGGTAAATTCTGAAGTAGTATCCCCATACAAATAAAACTCTTCAGCAAACACAGTAGTTCTAAACCACTGCTTAAACGACATCTTAACCTATCTTGGTCTTATACATGCTCATGACAGGCTTAAAAGATTTTCACTGTACAGTACTATCCAAATCTCCTTAAACATAATATTCTCAACCTTTCACTGAAATGATAAATCAGTTCTTATACATGACTGCTGCCTGTACAATCCACTAAATTGCATGTGTGCTTTCTCTTTAGTAATTTCCACCTGCGTAAAATCTTAGATTGTATTCGTATAAATGGTTGTGTATGTATGTAAATAGAAATGTAACTACTGTTTGTGTATAAATGTAAATATAGAAGTGTGACTGCTCTTTGTTTGACTGGAACTTAGTACAATGTAGCATAAGCAAATTGAGCTTTTCTCCCCAGGCCTCCGCTGAAAATGGGTATTACCCAGTTGGACCTTCCCAGAAAACAGACAAGAAGGATACATTCATACATAAGAAAGATGCAATGGTATTTTGAAGTCTCTGTGGTCCCATCACCAACACCCTCTGCCCTTACAAATCCCAGTGTTATAGTTTGCCTGAAGGGAAATCATTTGTTGGAGACAGCAAATATCTTTAAATCCAGATCTCCTCCCCTCCTTCCCTCCCTTTTCCACAGCAATCCTTCACCATAGAAGTCATGGACTTTGTTTGGGGAGCAGTTTCAGGAGGGATAAACGTGTGGTACCTCAAAGACAGACAGAAGCACATAAATATAAAAGCAATGCTTGCCCTGATCAAGGCACCGAACTCTCTGAATCATCTTGGCTCTTCGGTACCTCTTCATGTTGTTACAGACCGTATCACAGCCATGTGATACATCAGCAGGCAACGAGGAACCAGGTCATACCTCCTTTGTAGAGTAGCCATGGTAGTTTGGGATATAGCTTTATAGCACAGTCTCTCTCTACAGTTATCTTGCATTCTGTCAGAGTGAAATTGTCTGACAGACAATATGAGCAGGATATGGGCAGACCCTCGGTAATGAGAACTAGATCGGGGGTCTCCCAAGATTACTTCCATAAGTGGCAAGATCCTAAAGCAGACATATTTGTCTCTTGTCTGAACAAACACCTGGCAAATTCTGCTCGTGGACTCCATGCAAGAAGGCCTTGAAGACAGATGACTTTTCCTTTCCTTGGACAGAAATTTTCTTTTATGCTTTCCTACCCTTTCCACTGATATCCAGGGTGCATTTGAAAAATCAGAAGGATTCCCCTAGATCATTGTGGTGACTTCTTTCTGGCCCAGGCAGTTGTGCTCCCTTCTTTTGGAAATGGCCAGGGGCAATTATCACAAGTTTCCTCAGAGAATGGCTCTATTCTCACAACACAAGGGGCGTTTGGTGCATCCTGATGACAGGCAAGTATAAATGGCTACCTGAGTGATGCAGTTGTCATATCTTTTTTTTCCTGAGGATGTGCAGCAGGTATTTATAAAGGCAAGAAAGCTTTGTACTAGAAAACACATATAAGCAAATGAAAGAGGTTTTCTTGATGGTGCCAACAACATAACCAGCATCCATTCAAGGCTAATGTTTCTCTGGTTTTAAAAAAAATTTGTGCAAGTTATTATCTTTTGGCTTTTTTTATTTCTCCATCAAGGTTCTTTTATAGGCCATCTCAGCATGTCTGTCCATGGATTCTTCTCTTTCAATGCATTCTCATGTCAAGATGTTTTTGAAAGAGGTTTTGAATAAGAAGCCTCCAAGAAAACCTGTGGCTCCTCCTTTGGATCTCAGTTTTGTGTTCAAGAAGCTAGCACTTGCTTCATTTGAACCATCTAAACTGTTTGACTCGAGGGTCTTAACATGGAAACTGTTTTACTGATTATTCTGACCTCTGCAAGAAGAGTATCATAGTTGAAAGCTCTTATAATTAATCATCTCTGTCTCATTTTCCACATGAACAGGGTTTCTTTGAGATCTAATCCTTTTATGCCTACAGTGGTATGTGTTTACTTTAAGCTAAACTGTTAACTCTACCTGTTTTCTTTCCTGAATCTAAAAATGAGGGAGAAGTGATGGTCCATACTTCAGATGTCCCCAGACAACTCTGGTAGGTCTTGACAGAACTAGATCTTTCAAATCTTCAGATCAGTTGTTAATTTCTTGTGAAGTTAAAAGTAAAAGACAACTTATGTCAAAACAAACAATTTCTAAGTGGTTGTCTCAGGCTGTTACCTTTTGCTATTCTCACTGTGAAGATAGGTGAAGGCTGCTGGCCTAACTAGATAGAATTTTGTAGATAATTCTGTCATTATTAAATATTAATGTAAGCCACAGGCTTGTTCTCTTAAATGTGAAAAGACTATATTGGATGTTGAACTGAAAAAATGTAACAACAGTGCACTCTGCTGTAAGAAAGCTGATAAGTCAAGCATTGTGAAATTCTTTGATCTAAAACGCGTAGCTGAGATGTCTAGAGGGAGGCATTCTGCCTATTGTTTTGAGGCCAGAGTTAATGGCTAAAATTTAAACGTATAATTTTTTTATTGCTCTGGTTTCCTGACCAGCTGCAAGATCAAAAGGGCTATTAACTTCTGAGTTTCTGTTAGCCTGGGAACCAGAAAGAAATGATGTAAGCTGAAATGAATCTGTGGTATTGTGTTATCAATTTAAGGACAGAAAGAATGAGAGCATTTAGCATTTGTCTTGAGAACATCCAACTCACCAGCACTGTCTTGCTCTATATGTAAGTTTATTTTAGAACTGTGTTTTCTCTTAGATACAGCTAGAAACTAGGAAGATTAGATTAGTTATTTTTTTCTGTATTGATGTCAGAACTTTTCTGCTGTATTATTTTAAGTATTTCTCTGTGATCTCTGAACCCTTAAGTAGCACTGCATAGTAAGAAGTATTGTCTTGAGTTTTTATTATTAAATATTTTAAACCTTTCAACTATGGCTGGTTTGTGTAGAGATAATTTAAGCTCTGAGTACATTGCATGTATATAGTGATACTGGCCAAGCCACTCCAAATAAGCCTTGACTGTTCAGTTGCACTTACCATTTGGATGATAATATTGTACAGTAATAATTGGACACCCTTTCATAAGGGCCTTTTAGTAGCTAATAAATAGTAGGTGGTGGCAAGTGGTACTAAGTCTGGGTAAAAGGGGCACAGCTGGAGAACCTCTGCCAGCCTTTCCCAGGAGTGTTTGTGTGGTTGTATATAACTCTTGTTTCAAAGTGTGTGTGTCAGCTACTTGGGCAGGGACACAAAGTACTGGTTGGATAGAGAGGGTGCTGGAGGTTTTAGCTTGCCTACTAGGTTGAGATCTGGACCCTATAGCTGTGCCAGTGGAGAGACTTATTGGGGACATGGAGAGAAAGAGAGAGAGAAACCAGCCCCAGACTGACTGTGATCTCTGTGTGCTGGTGAGGGAAATTGTACTTTTCTGTGTGTGTATTTATTATCCTTTCCCTGTACAGACGCCCCTCACTGGTGTTAGTGGTGAGGATTGAGACTGCTTGATTGCTGGGCCAGTGCACAGGTGTCACACTCGCCCATCCCCTTGTGTTTACTTTGATTTTTCAGGGTGTGTATAAAGCTTTTTACTCCTAGTTTTGTCCTCTTAAGTTAAGCATTCCTCTTGCAGTTGGTATGGAAGCTGTGAAGGGGCTGGGGATCAAACCTGTGTTTTAGGCAGCTCCGTTCGAGCTGCCCAACATTTTGAGCAAGAGGAAGGTGCCCTGCAGCTTTGGAAGCTGGCCAGCTCTTGCATCTTTAGCATGATATATAACCCATGTAGCTAAGGATACCGTGTCAGTGATTATTCAAACGCGTACTGTTATGGTAAGTTTACTTTGACAACTGTACTCTACATCCAGTGTTTTTACTTTATCTTCTCTTATTAACACCCCTAACCCAGAATGTTTCATGTCATACTGTCTGTATAAATCTTTATTCCCCATATAGCTTCATTTTTCTTCTGTAACATCTTGTGTCCACTAAGCATAGTGTATCCATCTTTTTCCTTTGTGCACCATTCAGCAGCCATTAAACCTCTCACTTAATTTATTTTACTTCCTTGTCCCAAAATACATAAATCATCCCTTTCCTTTTTTTGCATCTTTTCCCTTCTATTTTTTCCTGTTTCTCCTTCTCACCTTTCCTTCAACAGATTTAACTCATTTTTGCTCTTATTCTTCCCGTTTGAATTACCGTCTTCCTCTTTTTTTACTTCTCAACCCATCATACTTTTCTGTTTGTAACTCAATCCCTTCTTCCATAATGCCTTCCACTTGCTGTTTTTCTTTACCTTGAGTCATATTTCTATCATTGTTTTCTTCACTTATCTCAGCCATTTTACTTTTTTTCCCTAAATATTGTATCTGAAGTAGTTTACTTCATTTGGTCTTCAACCTGTGGGTTACGGATCTGTATCAGATCCGAGCCGGCAACTTTTGCTAGCATCAGCTCTGAGCTCCTAACAACTCCCCTTACCCATAATATACCTCCTCTGCCTTCCATCCCCAGATCTTGTTTGCCACGATTTGCTTCATGTCATGTCTTCTGAGCTCCATCTAGCAGTGGGTTTAAAACTTTCTGTGAGTAATAAAAATTTTCTAATTTTCTTCAGGTTAGAGTTATACGTCCCCTTTCTCCTCCCTTTGCTTGGTACGTCTAGCGTTAGTGGTGAGTGGGTGTGTGTCTGTGTTTGTTATTAGAAAGATCTTGCCTGTCTTTTTATAAGGCTATCTTTCTGTGATTGAGAATGGGTGAAAAGCATGTTTTCAAGTGCTGCACAGAGTGTGGCCTTAAGCTCTCCCCAGCGGATGGCCACAATGTGTGTTCTGTGCTTGGGTGTGGCCCACCTGAATGTGGAGTGTAGTATTTGTGCGGGCTTCAACCCCTGCGCTCTAAAGGATAGGAAGGCCAAGTTGGCCCTCAAAGGTCTTCTTCCGACTCTTTCCTCGTCTTCAGCTTCAGTCACAGTGGCTGCTGTGGCCACCTCTTCCCTCCACTCTTCCTGTGGCTTCTCCTCCCTCCCAGGCTGGGACTCAACCTCCTGTACCAAAGCCTGTGGTAGCGGAGCAGAAGAGAGGTAGAGAAATGGAGGGAGAGTCGAAGACGAGGTAAAAGAGGAAGAGGTCCTAGGACCTCTCTTCTTCCAGTAAAACTCAATAGACCCGTGACTCCCCTAAGCTCCAATCTCCAAGGTTATCCCCAGAGCCGGAGGAGACATGTCCAGCCTCTCGGGCCTTGGTGCTCCATGCTGCCAGGTCAAAGTCTATGGCCTCATCATGGTCAACCCACTCCTTGTCTGATATGGATCTGGATAAGATGATGAGGCACTTTATCCGTACACAGATCCAGATGGGGGTCTTGCCAGCCCCCTTCCCTCTGGAGGTGGGAGCTCACTTCCTTTATTTCACCCCATCTCTCCTCCGATCCAACCTTCGGCTTTGGAGTACTCTGATCTGAGGTTGGCTTTGGTTAGTGGGTCGGCATCTACTGTACCCGCTTCCTCGATGCCGACAGCTGCTTGGAGCATTTCAGATCAGACTAGCTCGGATCCGAGCTTCTCTCGGAGCTGGAGCTTGGGTGTTGGATCCGAGGGAGTGAAACCTTTTTCATCAGCTCCGACTTTGTTGGGCCAGGTTTCCTCCCTCAGAGCTCCATCCACCTTGGGCCCAACTCCGGTTCTCACGTCTGACCCAGGGAGACCAACCTCCTTATTGGTTTCTCAGGAGGTTCGCTCCCCTTTGGCGTTTGATGTGGTAGAAAGGGTTCTCTCCGGTGGATCAAGACCAATGACTGCCTCCCCCTTGGACTCCTCCTAGACCCTGTTGGCTCTGTCTATGGTCCCCATCGTCTTACCAGAGGGGCAGCCCATGCCTGAAGAGTCCCAGACGGTTCCTGCCAAGGAACAAATGGCTTGCGAGTGCCCCCTGGAGAGCCCCACCAGAGATGTGCCTCGCAAGCATACGTGCAACAGGAGGCACTTGGACTCCCCCGAATCCCTCACCGAGGACACGGATTTAGATGATGGCGAGGGTTCCCCAAGGTTACCTCCTGAGGATGTCTTCTTTCGAGACATCATGGAGATCCTGCACCAGTGGGGAGGTTGGTCTGCCCCCAAACCCTCTTTTGACAAGTCTGTGTTCCTGGAGGCTTTTGGCACGGTCACGTCTACTTCCTGGGTGTCCCCTATAGGGGATCCTTTGGTGGATTTGGTCACCTCGCGGTCATGGAACTAACCGGACACCATGGAGCCTATCCCAAAGTGACCAGATAAAATACTAAGCCCCCCCATTGATAGACCATCCTGGAATAAGGGCGCCTCCATGAACGCCATGGTGGTAACAGCAGCCACTAAGAAGGAACTTGCCCAGGAGAGTTCCTCGATCCACTCTACTGACCGGGAGTCGCGAATGATGGACCACCTAAGCTACCTTTTTGATCAGGGCAGTGAATTATTTGGCCCATGTCACTAGACTCCCAACGCGACCTAGTAAAGGAGCTGGAGGAGGCTTCCCCCAAAGTCCATGTCGCAGGAGGACAAGGCTTCGTTCTACACGAGGATAGCCACTTTTAAAGCAGTATCTAACATGTCCATGCGACTCCTCTCCCATGCAACAGAAGGAGCGGCTAGGGCGGCTGAGTCCGGCATGTCCATGAGGCGTAATGCCTGGCTCATGTTATGTCAGTTTTCCGAACCCTTCAAGGCATTGTTTGCCAATGCCCCTTATGACGGCTGTACACTCTTTGGCAAGGCCGTCAAGGAGACATTAGTCCAGAGTGAGAAGGACAGGAAGACACACTGTCTGCCATCGGGATCTGCTTCTCTAACCCTCAAAGGTCCTTTCCTCGGAACCAGAGAGGACAAAAGAAGATGTGGTTCTGGAAGTCTCAGTATTCCCGGGACACTCAGGGCTGTTCTTCCCCCAGAAGCAGAGGGGGACAGAATGGACGCCAGCCCAGAGGCAGAGTGTGTCTACGGAACTTCGGGTCTTGAGAACCTTTCTCGGACAGACCCAGGCAGCAACCCTAAGGGGTTGCCTGATTGCTCTACTCTGGAGGCAGTCGGGGGATGATTGCCTTTGCACCCAGCGGCATGGGAGTCCATAACAAGTGACCACTGGGTGCTTCAAATCATATCCAGAGGATACTCTATCCCCTTTGTGGGTTCCCCCCTTATCTTCCAGACACCTCCCGGATGTACCACCCATGCAAAGGAAGGCAGCAGCACAGGAAATTTCCAAGCTGGTAGTAAAATGAGCCATCAAAACTGTCCCCCTAGATCAGTCTGGATCGGGCTTCTACTCCAGGTTTTTTGGTGCCAAAGAAAATGGGGACTTAAGGCCCATTCTGGACCTCTCTACCCTGAACCTGTCAGTTGCCAAAGAGAAGTTCCGGATTGTCACATTACAGTCCATCATGCCATACCTTCAAGAGAGCAACTGGATGTGCTCGTTAGACCTCCAGGATGCTTACTGTCACATAATGATGCACAGAAGCTCCAGGAGGTTCCTCTACTTCCGGCTAGTGGTCAATCATTACCAATTTCGAGCCCTACACTTTGGTCTCACCACAGCCCCCAGGGTATTTACCAAAGTGATGGTGGTCATAGCTGAGGCTTCAGGGGATTCAGGTCTATCTGTACCTGGACGATTGGCTCCTCACTGCTCCCATCAGGCATCTATTTTCCTAAACCTGCATTTGGGGATCACAATCAACACATCCAACTCTCTCCTAGATCCTGTACAGGTGATAGACTACATTGGTGCCAGGATAGATACTCTTCAGTGCAAAAGCTTCCTGACCTCGGACAGAGTTCAAAACCTGAGGATGCATGTCTCCCTGATCTACTGTTCTCATCTTCCAACAGCAGAATTGGTGTTGAGGACCCTAGGTTCGATGGCTGCGACCATAACTCTTCTCCCGTGTGCTCAGTTACACATGAGTATTCTACAGTGGACAGTAGTGGTTCACTGGTCCCTGTTGGAACTGCCATTGACTTATCTTGTTCAACTCAGTCGAGTATGTCGGTCATCCCACATATGGTGGATGAGCTCTCCATACATTTTGGAGGGACGACCCTTTGGTCCAGCCTTGGCCCAAACCACAGTGACCACAGGTGCCTCCTAACTCGGGGGGGGGGGGCATTGTTCGGGCAGGACAGTCCAAGGCCTGTGATCCCCCATAGAGACCAGCTTGCATGTAAATGTCTTGGAGATGACGGCGGTCCTTCTAGCGTTTCAGGCTCTTCATGCCTTTCTTCCTCTGGGGACGATTGCTGTTTAGTCAGAAAACATGTCAGTGAGGGACCAGATCTTACCCCCTTTGTCGCGAGGCCATGAGAGTGTGGGAATGGGTGATTTCCATTGGTCGCTTTCTCATCGCAATGCACATTCCGGGACAGTCCAACATTCTAGTGGACATGCTAAGTCGGACCATTCAGATGCCTTACGAGTGGTCTCTGAATCTGTCAGTAGCGGAAAAGATCTTGAGTGAGTGGGGTCAACCTTGATGTGATTTCTTCACATCTCCTTCCAATGTGAATTGCAGCAAGTTTTTCACTCTGAACCCCATGTTGGGAGAGTCCCACCGAGATGCTCTAGTTCATGCTTGGCCTGCCAGTCTTCTGTATGTTTACCTGCCAGTACCTGTCATCCCAAGGTTTCTACAGAAAGCCTGACTGGGTAGCAAAGTGATCCTCATTGCCCCATTCTGGCCTCGCCAGGTATTGTTTCCCTTCCTTTGGTCTCACCTTCTGGCTCCCACCTTGGATCCTAGATCCCATTTAGGATTTAATTTCACACCCTTCGAGGGTGCTGCATCCGAGTCTGGACAGCCTGAAGCTCACGGCTTGGCTGCTGCAGTTCCTGTGACTGCTAGGACCTCCTGGACTATCCTCTTCAGTTAGATCTAGTTTGGTAGCTGCTCATAAGTCTTTGACCAGGAAAATTTATCGCAGCAAGTGGAAAAGTTTTTCTTTGTGGGCCTCTCAAAGGAGTTTAGATCCTTTCATGGCTCCTATTTCCGCCATTCTTGATTTTATAGCTGATATTTTCCAACACGGAGCTAGTTCCTCTACTGTAAAAGTTCACTTGACTGCCATTTCTCATTTTCATGTGGGCAAGAATTCTGCCTCTTTAGCCTCTTCTAGACTGTGTAAAGCCTTTATCAAAGGCACTTTTTTGTTACGCCCCCCCTGTCAAAGATCCTGTTCCCCCATGGGAACTTACTATGGTTCTTCACGCTTTGGTCGCTCCGCCTGTAGAGCCTTCCGCAACTACAGATCTGAAATTTTTATTTTGGAAAACAGCTTTTCTGGTGACTATTACCTCTGCAAGAAGGGTTTCAGAATTACAGGCCTTGTCCATCAAACATCCGTACATGAATTTTCATAAAGACAGAGTTTCCCTTCGAACCACTCCATCCTTTCTTCCTAATTTGGCATCACCAGTCAATATCAATCAAACTATCAACTTGCCTGTGGTTTTTCCTAATTTTACAAACAAGATGGAATAGAAACTCCACGTTGGATGTCCATAGACAGTTAGGATTCTATGTACACAGGACAAAAAAATTCCGTACATCTGATCAGTTGTTAGGTTTCCCCAAAAAGGGGTTATAGAAGGAAACAATCTCCAAGGTCACTATAGCTAGATGAATTTCTTCATGCATTTTGTAGGTCTATAAGGACAGAGGCATGTCTACTCCAGGTCAGGCAAAAGCTCATTCCACTAGATCCATGGCTACTTGGTCTAGTGTGTCTTTGGATGATATTTGTTCTGCAGCTTACTTGGTCCTCATCTCATATATTTATTTCTCACTACAAATTGGATTTGACTTCCAGAAGGAAAGCATCCTTTAGTTCCGCGGTGCTCCCAGATATCCTTCAGTGAGCACCTTCCAGGAGTTTAGTAGCTGGGGAACTCTGTCAGACAGGTTGAAGACCAAATTAAGTAAATTACTTTAGATAGATGTATAATACACCTCATAGTACCCCATAGATAGATGCATGATACACCTCATAGTACCCCTCTTACTAACTTTCCCCCTTCCATAGTCTGCAATAGCCTACCCCCCTTACTGTAGCTGCATGTAATACTAGCTTTGCCCAGTAGGTTTCACCTCTATCCCATCCAATATTTCTCCTGCTTTTCCTTTCTTATTCTGCTTTACTATTCTACACTTCTTCCATCTTAAACTACTCTGAACTTCACACTTTACCCTCTATTCTAACTTGCTATACTCTCCTGTTTTTCTAACAGACTCCTACCTTTTCTCTGTAACTTCTCACCTTAGACATACTTGACTTACCTTCAATATTCAGCTCTGCTGATTGTTTCTCCTCTAGCTGCTCCATTCTCTGTTTCTACCCGCTCTGTTCGCCCCTAGCTGCTCCATTCTCTGTTTCTACCCGCTCCGTTTGCCCTGCGGGCTCACTCCGCTCCCCTGCCCTATCCCCAAATTCCACCCACCCTCAGTGGTCCTAAACTTATACTTCACTAACAACTCCCCCTTCCTATCTCTTCCTATCACATACCTTATCACCTGGCCACTCTCATAACTCTCTCTCTTGATTAGTACTACTAAACTGTCTTTCATACCACTCCCACTGCTTTCCAACCTTACACTACTCTACCTCCTATCTAAGCCCCTGTTTATTTCTCACCAACTTAACTTATAACCTGCTCATCCACTTCTAACACTTTTTTCTCCTTACTACATCATCTACTAAAACAAATTACTCCCTACTTAAATCCCTTAACTATGGCCCCAGCTAATAAAACTATTTTAACCAACTCACTACTCTTAACTACCACACTAGCCTTTCTTACCATACCTTACTCACTTACCTCCTATGAATATCTTTCTCTATCTGAACAAAAACATTACAACCAACTAACTTTGTCATCTTCATTCACCTTCTCCCTTAACCATAGTAACATAACCTGCTTCTCTAACTACATATTACCAAAATTCCACAGAGCAACCCACATTATTTACTTCTCTACCAAAAAGACTTTTAATAACCTCTATAAACTCCTAAAATCTCTACAATACCCCCAGCAACACCCCTTCCTAGACGGTGACATTCATCCATGCCCTGGCCCCTATACAGACTCCACCACTAACCCAACCAATTTAACAGTACCTATAGTTTCTACTATTACGAAACCATCTAACTCCCTTCTGATAGCTCACCTCAGCATTAGAAGTATTAACAATAAAATTTCTCACCTGCATGCACTCCTTGATGTACACTCATTTGACATTCTATGTCTTACAGAAACTTGGCTAAAACCATCTACTCTAGACCAGGAAATTAGCTCTCCTGGCTAGAACAACCTCAGAAATGACCGTAAAATAAAAAAAGGTGGGAGTATAGCCATTCTCTATAAATCTAACCTCCAAATTTCCCCCGTTAATGTGCTTCCTTCATTAGAGACCAAATCTGAAACCCTAACTATCAAACTCCAAATCATTAACTCCAAATCAATCTATATAATTTGCATGTATCTACCCTCCAGGTAATAATACATATTCTCTAGAGGACCTGCTCAGTCACCTCTCTACCCAACTATCCCAGGAGACCATTGTACTTGGTGACGTTAACATAGACTGGTCCACTTGCAGTTCTCTAAACCCTACCAACCACATAAACCTCTTTGGATTCTCACAGTTAATAACAACTCCTACAAGAATCAATAAATCTAGTAACAAAGAAAGTACTCTGGACTGGATCCTTATTAATAGCCACCCTGAATCTTATACTCCAGGAACCCTTCCAGATGATATCAGTGACCACATACTTACCTACATTATTAGACAAAAAGTCCATATTGCAACTACTCATAATCTCAAAACCTCCCGCTTAAAAAAAATTCTTTAATCCAGACAGCTTCTTAACCGAATTGCAAGCATGTGACTGGTCACCACTAACCTATCTAGAACTAGACGAAGCTGTTACCTACTTTAATACTAACTTAAAAAAACCTGCCTCATGTATGTACTTCTAGTACTGCTATTTGTTAGTCACAAAATAACGCTCTGCCTCGTGGCTGCCAGCAGCTTGCCTTACTCAACACCTCTCCTCTCATCAGTGTCCGTTTTTATTTTTTCTCATTTTTTTCTTCATTTCTACTAGCCTGGTACTGGATAGCTATTACAATATAAAACCACTAGATGGCAGTATAAGTCTGCTTTTCCTTCTCTAGTTGTATTCCAGTCTATAGGGAATTAATAGTTCATAGGTTCATAGTTTAGTACTAAGCTAACTGCCCTTGTGAGCCATTTTAAGCCTAGCCAATTATCCCTTGTGAGACTCAAACCCTGCACCTTGTGTTTGTAAGGCAAACACCTTAGCCATTAAGCCACCCTCCCAAATTAAGTTCTCTAAAACTTATTATCCAATCTCTTGAATCTACCTCAAGTAATTCTATCTGTCCTACCCTGTGTTTCTCTCCTTATCCCACCCCTTCCCCAGTCACTAAGCCCAAACCTAAACTAAGAGCTCATACCTCTACCTCAGTTCCTTATTCTATCTCTAGGTTTAGGTGATGACCTGTTTTCTTACATCCTCCTGCTCTTCAAACACTGACCCCTGTAGTGTTTTGACAATACTAACCTATACACATTTGTTTTTAGCACTATCTGGACTCACTTAATTTCTACAGAGTCTCTCAAATCCATCCTTTTACATCCTACTATTTTCCTTCTCCACTAGAAGAGCTCAGCTAACCCTGGGAGTGGTCCCAAAAGAGCTTACTGATTGTTTTTCTCCTGGCTTTCCTTCTCCTTTGCTCTTCCCGCTCCGTTCGCCCTACGGGCTCACTCTGCTCCCCTACCCTACCCCCAATTTCCACCCACCCCCAGTGGTCCTACACTTATACAGAATTAGCCCAACCCACTTCCTCCTCCACCAATAAGAACTTACTTCCTTAAAACAACTTACAAACTCCACCCACACTTTCTTGCATCAATCTAACTCACTTTCAACTACACACTCCAATAAAACAACCCCACCATAGTAACATTTAATCCTTACACATAACTACCACCTGCGCCTTACTATACTCTATCACTCACTATGTACAGTTCTAGCATTAATACATCGTACATCCTACTCTACTCCTTCATACTGCTAAACACACTTCTCATCTCTTACTCCCTCACCTACCTTGAAAACAGAAAATTATTTCTATCCCACCCAACACTAAATAAGGCCACTACCCACCTTGTAAACACACCTCTAGTTCACAGCAACATAAAATCAACATCTCCATACCTCTTACCTCACTACCATAGAACATTTCATATCAAATTTTTCCAAAACAGGAAACCTTTTACAATTTCTTCAAGACATCCCATAAACACACATAGTCACCAACTACTACTATGCCTTTATGGCAACATTCACCCTAATCTTGGCCCAAACCATGACCAACCCATTATGCCAACTAACAACCCAACTGATCTTATTAATCCTATAACCAAGACCAATACTCTCCAGATTGCTCATCTCAATATTCAGAGCCTGAATAATAAGATAACCCAACTACATGCTCTCCTAGACCTCTACTCCTTTGATATCCTATGCCTAACTGAAACCTGGCTAAAAGTAGACACCAAGAACAATGACATACTTACCACCAGGTTATAACATCATTAGACTTGATCATCAGATCAAAAAGGGCGGAGGAGTAGCAATACTCTACAAAACTGAACTATTAGTTACCTTAGTAGAGTCTAAACCACCTTCACTCAACAATAGTGAAATCTTAATCACCAAACTATAAATTAATAAAAATAAATCCATTTACATCATTTGCTGTTATATCCCCCCAGGTAACAATATAATTAGCCTAGAAAACCTACTGAGCTGGCTCTCAACCTCTTTCCCTCAGGAAACCATACTATTAGGTGACTTTAATATTGATTGGAACTGTTGTATTTACCAATTTCCAACCTCTCACATCAACCTCTATGGCTTTACTCAGACTATTACCGTCCCTACCCGAATAAATAAAACCAGTTCCAAACAGAGTATCCTGGACTGGATCCTAGTTAACACTAACCCTATGTGTTATATCACAGGTACACTACCTGATAATATCAGTGACCATCAAATCACTTTTATCAACCGACAAAAAAGCCCCATCCCCACTAATACTCAACTCAGAACTAACAGGAACAAAACTAACTTCAACATACACAACTTCCTATTAGAGCTAAACGCTTGCAACTGGTCTCCTCTGAAATATTTGCCTCTAGATGAAGCTGTCTCTTACTTTAACAATAAATTCCTTCAAATCCTTGACCACCATGCCCCTACAAGAGTAACAAGAACCAAAACAAAGCCTGCTCCTTGGCTATCCAAAGAAACCAAACAAAAAATGTTACATAGAAATAGAACATGGGACAAATGGAGAGCTACCAAAAACCCAGCTGACCATGTGACCTTTAAACAACTTAGAAATCAAACAAAGAAACTGATAGTCACTGATAAAAGAAATTACTACTCAAAAGTCCAATATGCACAACATCAAAACCCCCAAAAATTCTGGAGAGGTATCAACAAATTACTGCACCCAGGTAACTCCAAAACACCTACACCCTCAAACCTCACTCAGACATCCCCAATTCAAATTGCTGATGTATTTAACTCATTTTTCAAAGATACTGTTACTTCCCTAGCTTCATCTCTATCCCCACCATCCATACAAGCACCCAGCTCCCTAAACAATAATCCCCCCCTCATTTAAACTACAACCAGTCTCAACAGATCTCATTCATAAATTACTTACCAAGCTAAAACATTGTACCCCTTCAGCTAACCTCATTCCAGCCGAATACCTACAGATTGCAGCCAAACCACTGGCCTTCCCTGTCTCTATTTTAATCAATCGTACCATAACAGAAAGCTGTATCCCAATCCTTTGGAAAGTCTCTCATATCATCCCATTACATAAAGGTGGCAACTTAAATGACCTCTCTAACTTCCGTCCCATAACCTTACTTTCCCCTTTAGCAAAAATCATGGAAAGATGTATACATAGGCAATTAGTTAATTACCTCCTCCAAAACAATCTCCTAGCAGACAGTCAACATGGTTTTAGACCTCATCACAGTACTACTACTGCGCTCTTGTCTTTCACTGACCATATTAATAGAAATAGGAATAACAACTTACTGTCCTCTGCTCTATTCTTAGACCTTTCTAAAGCCTTTGATATGGTCAACCACACTCTTCTACTTAGCATCTTGAAATCTCTTGCTTTGGACTCTCAGGCTATCCAGTGGTTCTATTCCTACTTAAATAATAGACAACAAGCAGTGCGATGGGAAAAATCACTTATCTCTTCTTCCTATCAAAATAGGTGTACCACAAGGCTCAATACTTGGACCTCTCCTCATTTCTATTTTCATAAACAACCTAGATAAGTCCCTTCCTCAATCAATCTGTATTCAATATGCTGATGATTCAACACTCATATGCTCAGCTTCTTCCATTAATGACCTTCAAAATATCACTCAAAAGCTTTCAGCAGCCGAAAACTGGTTCCAACAATATTGCCTCTTACTGAATCCAAAAAAGACTAAACTATTACTATTCGCTCCATCACATAAGTCATCCTCTCTCTCCTTCGATATATCCTCTAACAATGGCACCATAATATCCCCTGATCCTACGACCAAACTTCTTGGTGTCACAATAGACCACAACCTCAACTTTGATTCCCATATTAACTTAACTATCAAATCAATCAATAGAAAAACTTGTATCTCTCTACAGACTTAAACCCTTCCTCACTCCCTCAGTCAGAAGTACTTTAGCACACACCCACCTACTCTCTACCCTATTTTATGCCTCTCCAATCTATACAAACCTAACTAAAAGTAACCTCAACAATCTAGCAACAGCTTACCATAATATAGCCAGATTTGCAACAGGAGCCCCATTTCGTACCCACCATTGCTCTAATCTCAAACAGCTAGGCTGGCTAGAATTACAAAATCATATACGACTTCTGCAACTGACCATTACCCACAAAATCTTTCATCAGCCCACTAATATCACTATACTCTGTTCCCTTATTACCCCATATAAAAACATCTCTTCCCTACGCTCTGCTACCAAACTACTAGCTGCCTCCAACAAATCCAACAACAAAGCTGGGGATAGTCTGTTCTCCAACTGTACTGCACCCAACTGTACTGCACCCATCTGGAACAAACTTCCAAGTGAACTTATGTCTATTACCTCTTTACCTACTTTCAAGAAGCATATAAAATCATGGCTTTATTCACAGTGGCTCTGCCCTTGTTCTAACCCTGACTAATCCTTTTTTGTTCCATGCCTTTTCCTTTCTCCTGCTAGCTATAACAAGATATTCTCTCACTGTTTCTTTACTTCTCTTTTAATCTTGGATTCTCAATACCACTATGATGGATGGATGTTTAAAAGAAGAATCTAATGTACTTTTTCCTGTTGAAAGCTACTAGTAGTTTTAGACTTTTATGAAAATGTTATGTACTACAGTCTGTCTTTAAATACACCCTCTGTACAACTATGTTTGTAAAATTGTCTTACTGTGGAGATTTTCTCCCCGGGCCTCTACTGAAAATGGACATTAATCCAGCTAGACTAGCCCGGTCAACAAATGTAAAATAAAATAAATAAAAATAAAATAAATAAATAAAAATAAACTTTCTTCAAATCCTAGACTCCCATGCACTTTATTGCTTCACTAGAATAAAAAACAAATCTGCCCCTTGGCTCACAAAACAAACTAGGCAAAAAATACTCCTCAGAAATAAAATCTGGGCTAAATGGAGATCTACCAAATGTCCAACAACCCACCTCCAATTTAAACAGCTAAGAAATGCCACCAAGAGAGATATTCTTAGACAAAAAAGATTTCTACCTCCACCTCCAACAAACCAGTCAACAAACTCCACAAAAATTCCGGTCTGGGATAAACATACATCTTCAGCCAGGCCACACTACTACTCCAGACCCAACCGGTTTCAACAATAACAACTCCAGCCTAATCCCTGATGCCTTTAATAACTACTTTACAGAAGCCATTCAAACCCTGGCCAAATCTTTACCACCCCTCACTGCTTCCCAACCAAATATCTGCAATACTTCATTACCTACATCTCTCATCTTTAAGCTACTTCAAAAATTGAAACCTTGCACCCCCTTCTGCTGACCATCTCCCATCTGAATACCTACAAATAGCCGTAGCCTATCCCATCTCTATCCTTATTAACAGAGCTATCTCTGAGGGCAAAATCCCTGCTCTATGGAAGATATCCCATATCATCCCTCTGCATAAAGGAGGGCCATCTACTGAGCTTTCTAACTTTCGCCCTATTGCTTTACTCTCCCTATTAGCTAAGATAATGGAAAAATGTATTCACAAACAACTACTTAACCACTTACTACAAAATAACCTACTGGCAAGCTGCCAACATGGCTTTAGGCCATTCCATAGTACATCAACTGCCCTCTTATCCTTTACCAATTCTATATATAAAAATCGTAACAATAACTCTTTTTCCTCTGCACTATTTATTGACCTGTCAAAAGCCTTTGACATGGTTAACCATAACCTACTGCTAGACAAACTAAAGGCTCACTCTCATGATCCTCAAGCCATACAATGGTTTAGGTCTTATCTGGAAAATAGACAGCAAGCAGTACTTTGGCATAACAATCTGTCTTCACTACTTCCAGTAAATATGGGAGTACCCCAGGGCTCTATCTTAGGTCTCCTACTCTTCTCCTTATTTATTAACAACTTACACATGAACATACCTCAAGCCACCTGCATTCAGTATGCAGACGACTCAACCTTAATCTGTACAGCCAAGAATATATCCTCTCTCCACTCCCTCACCCAAACTGTGTTTCAGAATGTTGAAAACTGGTTTATGCAACACTGCCTCCTCTTAAATCCCAAAAAAACAAAGCTACTGCTTTTTACTCCTACTCATAAATCACCTATTCCTTTCTTCTCTATAACCTCTAACAGTGGTACCAACATTACCCCAGAGACTACAACCTGCCTACTAGGTGTAACTATTGATAATCGTCTCAACTATGATGAGCGCATAAACTCAACTATAAAGTCTGTTAACAAAAAACTTGGCACCCTCTGTAGAATAAAACCCTTCCTTACCCCTTCTGCAAGGAAAACAATTGCCCAAACCCACCTAATTTCCACCCTTTTCTATGCCTCTGTTATATATACCAACCTATCCAAAAACAACCTCTCTAAATTCTCCACCTGTTATAATAGCATAGCTAGATTCATCACAAGTTCCCCCTTTAAAAACTCACCATTGCCTTAACCTCAAGCAACTTGGATGGCTAGAACTGCAAAACCATATACTCTGTCAACAATTACATATTACGCAAAAGATCCTATACTACCCTAACAACACCCCTATCCTCACTAATCAAATTACACCGTACACTAATCTAGCTACACTACAGTCTGCTAACAAGCTTCTAATTTCCTCAAATAAAGCTAACAACAAAGCTGGGGATTCACTTTTCTCAGACACTGCAGGAAAATCCTGGAACCAGCTTCCTGCTGAAATATCTACCCTTGCTTCTACTTCTCTTTTTAAAAAACATCTTAAAGAACATCTGAAAGCTCATTGGCTTTGTCCATGCACTAACCCAGACTGACATCTTTTTTCACTTTCTATTCATAACCCTATTACTACTCCTGCAACCTTTGCCTCCAAATCTACTTACTACTCCTATTCTGGAATATTAGAATAATATATAGATTCTTTTCCCTTAACTAATACTTCCTCATACCTTCTAGTGTATTTGTAGAATTTAGTTTAATTTTTACTAAAATTGTTTGTTTACAAATTTAATATTATAACTGTTCTCTAGACTAATGCTACCTCTGTATTGTGATTCTTTATGGTTCTGTGTATTGTTAACTTTGTCATTATTCGTGTTTGGAGCTTTTCTCCCTGGGCCTCTACTGAAAATGGACATATATCCAGCTAAACTAGCCCGGTCAACAAATGTAAAATAAAAAATAAAATAAATAAAGAAGTTATGTACTCACCATAATGTTCCATCTGAGTAGTTGTACTTCATTTGTCTTCAACCGTACCTCCATCCTTCCCCTGGACTTCGGCGCATGATCAGCCTACGGGCTGCAGTATAGGTCACAAGTATATCTTTCAGGTCGGGTTCTCAGTATAAGTTCAGCAAACTTGATCTGGGGATGGAAGGCAGAAGAGGTGTATTATGGGCAAGGGGAGGAGTTTGGAGTTCGAAGCTGATTCTAGCAAAATTTGCCGGCTCGGATCAGATACGGATCCATAACCCTACAGGTTGAGGACAAATGAAGTACAACTACCCAGATGGAACGTTATGGTGAGTACATAACTTCTTTTTCCTACATATTGTCTTTCTCCCTCTCAGTTTCTTTTTCATTTGCCGTTTCTTTTTTCCATTAGTAAACATTCAGACCAAAAATGACTAGAGACTACTTTTTCTTCAAAAAGGTTTACAGCTTCAAGCATAGAGTGGTCTTGCTCCGCATGTTGTCCACATTCTCTTTTTGTGCATTCCTACACCGAGTTTTTTTCATCCCCAGAACAGGAGGAGGATTTAGTTGGCTCCAGTGCTTAACTGTTGCTTTTTTCCCATTCACCATTATATTCTTTGAAATGTATTGTAATTTTCCATCATACATATCCAGTCTAACCAATATTTCCCATGCCCCTGTTCATAATTTACTGTTATCCATTTTCGTTGTCATGCTCTTTATTGGATATTGTCGGGAAAAAGTTTGAGTTCAAGTTCCTCCATTTCTGAAGTTCTGAACTGCACTGTCAGTTTTCTTTTTAACTTCAAGCCAACAATCTGAAAAAGTATTTCCAAGGTGATACATAGTTTCTTCATTTTATTTCAGCTGTAAAGCTTTTTGCATCTGAAAAAGTTTCAAAAGTTATTTAACAGAAGTCATTATGTGTTTGTTAATTTTTTTGGTCTCCACGGACTTTATCTTTACCAACTAGGCCTCCTTGGACCCCCATGTCCATGCCAGGTATACCAGCTTTTTTTCCTACCCCCCAAAATTAATCTGTTATTGCTGGGACCAGTTGTATTTTCTAAGGACATCCTCAGTACTAGGTCTTTCTGTGCTTCCATTTCTGTTTTTTTTTTTAAATGTCCTAACCACTCCCTTTCCCTGCCCCTACACTCACTGATTATGTCCAAGAGAAACTCCCCTTTGTGGACCACACCTCTCCTTGTGGAGCATATCAGTGAGCTTCCTTCTATCCAGGACAGACATGCCCTTCCCTGCCACTCCTTTAGACACCTGATCCACTATTCAAGCCGGAGTCGGCTGGACCATAGTCAGGGCTTCATTCTTCTTTGTCACCGGACTTTATAGAAGTCTTCTGATCCAAAAGGTATCAAAGCTGTTATGTTAAGGTAACCTGTAATGACAAAATAATATTGTCCATAGTGTCATACCTGTCAGTGGTAGCACTGACTTTGTTTCTTATTTTTACCACCCTTCTATTTTTCACTGAAGTTGCTATCCTTCTGCTCCTGTGAAGCACCCCTCTTCACTTTGTACACTGCTTCTAGTTCCTTGACTTAAAGCACTTGAATACACTTTTTTTTCTTTGCTTCATTTTTATTCACAGTACCCAGGTGCACAGATATATTTTTAAAGCTGATTACTCCATCAGCCAAACATGCCTGTCTACTTTCAGCCTCTATAATCTGCTTCTCTACCAGATTACCAGTTTCGTGGTCTAACTGGTACTGCAACAGTCAGTCCTTCACAGCACTGCATCTCTCCTCCTCTTAAACTGATTCTCCTTCCTTCATTAAATTCTCCAATACCTCGGTATCCAGACCTCAGCTCTAGCTCCATAACTAGGATTTCACATCTCTCTCTTGATTCTGATTTCAAAAGTTCGCCAACAAAAATGTTTACTACTACCATTTTGGAAATTTCCAAGCAGTATTGACAGCCTTCTGACATCACCTATTGCTTGGAAAAGAGTAGGGGTGCTTTATTAGCATTTATTTTGATTTTTTCCACATAAAAAACTTGGAATTTACATACACTTTTCCACATTCATAGTTAAAATTATTTGCTAGTTAACACAGAAGAACTTCACTAAACACTTCCATTTCTTTCATTCTTTTTATTTATTTATTTTATGTACCTTGTATTCCCCTACCCTTTCTTCCACAGCTGTCTTCTTATTTCAGCTAGTACATCATCCTCTTCCATTTTCTTGCTGTATAACAAATTTTCACATCTTTCTTTTCCATGGTACCCATATTGTCACAGACAGTACTGTATCTCATTTATCTATGTCACATTTGTTTTTTTGTCACACTTACAATGTAATATCTTATTCATATTTATACATGTAAAACCTTTCCATTTATATAAATTTTTAAACTTTTCCTAAAATTCAGTATTCTTTTTGCAGTCCAAAACAATATTTTGTTGTTTCTTACTCACTGCAGTCAACACGTTTTCTTTTCTCCATCTCCCTAATATGTCATATTCCTTTTCACAGGTAACTTCTATAATAAATTCTCCACAAAATAGTCTTCTGCTTCATAAAAAAATCCTTTTTCTTCTTTTATTGCATTTTTTTCATCATTGTTTAATTCCTTCCATGAGTACACAAAATATTTTCCCCATCAACCTTGCTTTATTTTAACCTCCATAATTTAATTTTATTCTCATATTCTTTTTCTTCTATCCCGTCTTTTTTTCTTTTATTTTTCCTATTTTTTTGTGATGCATTTTTATTTTTTTCATGTAACATCTTACCTTTTATATATTTTTGTCTTTATTTTACCTTTCTCATTACTGAAAGTAAATGCATATTTGCCAAATGCACCTCTGGATTTTTTTAAATTCAAGCCAACTTCTTTTTTATTATAGATTATCCCTTTTCTTTGGGTGCGGCCCTTGAGCCCAAAGTGATGCTAAAAACTCTATAACAACTGTTTCCATTTGAGTGGAAGCATACGTATTCTTCCTATATGTGTGTATTCAACATATGTATTTTTCTGAAGTGATAAATAACTTTTCCACAAAGCTAACAATTTTATTTGTTCCAGTACCTCTTTTGACTCATTACACTTTTATAATCATTAAATCGGAATCAGTCCCCTTTTTGAGCGGTGTCACATAAGCAGTGACTATTACAAATATCACTCCTAAAATCTTTTATTTTCTTTTCTTGTGAAATATATTCCATTTTTTTTTTATCTCACCAAATCCCTTGTACTTCATTTTGTGTAATTGTAGACCAGCATTTTTATCAGCTTTTTGAACTTTATTATAAAGTCACTTGGCCATCCCTTGTTTTTATTAGAAGTAAATTGTCTGCATATAAAATACATATCACTAATATCACATTTCCTTCCATCTAACATCTTGTCTCCCTCATTTCATATATGCACGTCAGTACTAGTGCATTAATTACTAATACAAATAAGCATATACTCATTGGGCAAACCTGCTTTGCTTCCCTCTTAGTTTATAGTTCTCCATCCATTGATTTATCATAATTTGTACAGATGAATTTTTATAACATTTCTTTTATTTTTTTCTCCTATGCCATACACTGCTAAAATGTGCCATATGGCTTACTTTACCAAAAGCTTTAGCTATGTCACACATATTACTTTTTTTTTCTCAGTATCATTCTACTTAATTTGCTGTAATTAACTTTTCTTTCATCTCACTTCCTTTTATAGTACAGAACCATTCTCCTACTACCTCATCCAAAACTTTCTCCATCTTTTTGTTGTATTTTCTTAAGTATTCTTTGTGCCTATCTTTTTTTCTGTTTCAAATATTTTCTTTACAAAATTCTCCAGCACCACCATTATACCTTATTGTTTGTATTTTGTTTCATTTGGCATCTAAGATAATATCCATTCATCCTTCTCTCATTTTTACTGCTTTTCCTAAGTAAGGGGAAACTCTGCAGTTGATATTCCAACTCTGAGATCAAACTACAGTGAGGAAAGGGATGTATTTCCCTAACCGCACTGTACCGCAGTTTCTGTACATCCCTTTGAACGTTTATATTTGTGATTGCACAGGATATTCACAATTATAACATTTGAACATTTAGAATGTACTCATGAACTATTTGAACATCTGTAGTTTAAATAATTCATAGGCGTACATTCCAACGTCGAGATTTTAATATCAAACAGTCTCATTTCCTTTTGCCAAACAGTTTGGACTCCTCCATACTGCTTGTATTATTTTCCTTTTTCTTTGTTTTTTGTTTGTTGGATACCAGATGTAACATCCATTTTTATTTTTGCACCATTCTTCCAAGCAAAACTCTAATGCTTTTCACATTTAATGCTAAAATTCCTGCATCATCATTTTCCTTTTTTGTAAGTGCTTTACTTCTAAATTGTATTCTTCTTGAAAGTCTCCCAACCAAATTATTTTTCATTATCTTGTTTTTGTGCTTCTCCTGCCTCCATTTCTTCCTCCTCATCCCCACTTTCTAAAATTGCAAATCTCAACTCTTAACTGTAAATTTATAACGTCACTTTGAATTACCTTATCTAATACGTCATTGTTTAACCTTACTTTAGTTTCCTCCTCATCTGTATCGCCTTCTCTTTCACCTTTTTCTGTAGTAATACTTTCTACTGTTTGCCTTTTTTCTGATCTTTCTTCTTTATCTACTCCTTTTTCTAATATTGGACTGTCAAACCAGAAATGTTTAAATTCTTTACATGTTCTACATGCAGGCTTACAGTTTTTTGCTGGCTCTCCCTCTCTCCACATTGGTCACACCTTCAGTTATTACAGAATTTTGCTACATGATTTTCATCCCCACAGAAATAATATGTTTAGGTCGGGTCCAGTATGTAACAAGTCCTCTCTTACCATGTGTTGAATTTTCTCATTCTAAATATCCATTGTTACCCACACTTCCCAACCCCAAGTAAGCACATTTCTTTCATCAAATATTTTTTAACGTCATGTACTTTACTACATAGTAAATGGGAAAAAAGTTTTAACTCTTGCTGTTCCATGTCTGAAGTCCCAATTTGCATTTTTTGTTTTCTTTTTTAGCTGCAGTCTGAGGCTTAGAAGTTGTCTTAACATGGTGCAACCATAATTCTTTTTTTTCAGTCTCAGTCGTACATTTTTCTAACAAAGCTTTCAAATGTCACTACACAAAATTGTTAATCTCCCAAATGGGTTAATGCTCGTACATCATTAATGTGAAGTCCTAGTGGCAGAGTAATGCTATCCATAATGTCTTATGGCCATTGTTTTTTTTTTTTTTTTATTACCAGTGGTCATCTTCTCTGTGGCTGTTGAGAAACTGCAAATCTATCTCTACTCTGTTTCTTCTTCCAGTATTCCTTGCCTGGCTGCATCTGCATAACAGTTTCTTAATTTAACAAAAAACCCTGTTGCAGAGTTAAACCCTTAAAACTAGCTACTCAACCAATGGAAAAGACCTCCAGTGTGTGTTTTTTTTTTTTTTCCATTAGCTGCTACTTTTGTGTTTTTCCTTCCGTAATAGAGGCTCTACCATGTCACTCTCATTGTACTTTATCTCCTTCCTTTGGCTCTGCCTGGATCATCAAATCTATCAGCACTTCTCTCCAGTCCTCCAATTTTCAACTCTGGAACAGTTATTTTCTCTCTCTCTCTCTTCTTTCTCTCCATTGAATAGCCTTTCTCCTGCCCCTCTCTCCATCTCTACCGTGCACTCCACTGTTTTGGAATTCCCAGACATGTAGCAGCCCTGAGGTGTCACTTATCAGCCCCAGAGAGTGCTTCTGTTCCTCTCCTTTAAACAGTAGCGGTTGTTTATTCTAAGACATTATGCACACTACTGTATATGAACTTGCATATTTATAATTCATACCATGTACAATTTAACATTCCTTTCCATTATTGTCGTACAGTCATAAATATCTTGCTTTTCATTATGGTGTTAAACTTCTCTCTTCATTATCTTTATTTGACCCCCCCCCACACTCCTTTTTCCACAACCACCATCTAATTTTTTTTAAAATTACTTCTAGTCTCCATTTGCCATTAAACATTATTTAATTTATCCTTTCATTCCAAATGATCCACATAATGTAAAGTAATCTTTTTATCTATTTTACTAACATATTCCTTATTTTTGTGGCTATAATATCCATGCATAATCATATCCATATTGATTTTGTGTACTTCCTTTATATTTTCAAATAACTTTTTCTGCACATAATTTTTACCACAGTTTTGCAACCCTTATACACTGTAAGAAAACATGTTCTGTAACTTCTTCTTTATCACAGTATATACAACTCTTTCACTGATTTTTTTTAATATGGCAAATTTCATTTTGCTGGAGTTTATTGGTTATTATTCTCCATAATAAAAAATATGACATTCTTCTTGCTTATCACACCATTGCTTTTCATACTCTTACAGCTTTAACTTTTTCATTCACTAAATCAGCCCAGGGGTTAACATAATAATATTGTATTGTTATACCACACTTTCCTCTCCTATTTTATTAGTTTTTATTTTCCATAAAATATTTTTTTTCTTTAACATCTCATTTCTTCATGTATGCATTCTTTTCCTCTTGTGAATTTTTTAACACATCCCAATGCCGTTCGTATTTGTACTTTAATAAATTACTACTAACTTCTCTTTTTTATCATTTATCCAAAACAAAACTTTATATAAATTCAAAGAAGCAGCACTATTGGGATTATTAGTCCTTATTGGCAACCTATAGACACTAGATAAAGATGCAGTATTTTCCGGTACTACTGAATTAATCAAGTAAACCTTTTTATAAAACAACAGCTTGTATGTTTTCCAAAAACAACAAAGCTCCTTTATTTCATTTTTTTATCTGATTTTATTGTTCTTCACTTAACTTTTTACTCCCAAGTCTTAGAGCTTTCTTTCATCAAAAAAGATGCTCCTCCTGGCTTTACAGTATCACCCAGTCATTTCCTTTTTTCTTTGTTTAAAGTCATACCTATTATGGTTAAACGTTGCTGTACATAACATATAACTTCTTTCATCCGGACTTTGTTTCCCGTAATCAATATATCAGCTGCATAAGTAAACATAGCTGGAATTTTTATTACGTAATTGTAATATATAATTAACTAAATATACTATAAGTAGCACTTTCATATGCACGTTTACATCTGTAATATATTCATAAGTAATGGAAATATGCTACTCATAGGACATCCCTGATGTATGCCATTCTTTGTATATTACTTTGTTTAACCTATGCAGAAAAACAAGCATTCTTAATTTTTCTCACTAATGTTATACTGTTGCATAATTATCCTCAAAAGCTCATGTTGTACTATATCAAATGCTTTATTTAAATGTCCTATCATGATCTTGGTTTCATCAGTCCTATTTTGTCATTCATATTTCCATTTCCATTAATAACAATTCCTAACATCCTTTTTCCCTTTAAACTATATATACAGTCTTCCATAATATGATTAATTTTGCTTTCCATTCTCTCCTGAATTATTTTCATAAAAATCTTATCTGTATTGTTCTGTACTTTTCAGTTTTTTTATCTTCCTTTTTCCATACAGATTTAAGTATACCACTGAATGCATCGTTCGATTCTCAGCTAGAGCGTCTTCTGTGTGGAGATATGCGTGAATGGGTGTACTTTCGTTGAAGGTTGTGCGTCAGGGCTGGTAACTCGGCACGTAAAAATCAACTACCAATCATTAGCGGACCGGAGTTCCGCTGTGGCGACCCCTAACCGGGAAAAGCCGAAAGACACAACAACAACAACTGAATGCATCTTTATACATAAAACCTTCATTTAACCACATATTCATAACTTTTAAGAAGTGTTTTTTTCTGCCATTCCATAAAATTCTTAGAAAATAGGTTTCCTATTTCATCTGGTCCTGAAACCAATTGCAAATTAACTTGTACAAGTACTTTATTTAATCCATATAAAGGAATGTCATTTTCCAATTCCTTATTTTCTTGTTCTGTTATTTTTTTGATATACAATTATTTTACTGTACTTTCCATCTTGAAACATGTTCTTTACATAATTTGTTTCTGAGATCTTCTTAACTCTCAAGTATCTTCTTTCATTTCTTTCATTGTATTAATATTCTAACTTTGCTACTCAGATAAGCTGATAACCTTTTATTTTTACATTGGAAGTAACATCTTTGCTTAAAATAATAATTTGATTTTCTCTTTATTCTTTTCATAAATTCTTCATTTTATCACATAATGTTCTGTGTCATTCCTTTCCAGATTTAACACATTGTTTTATAATTTGTTTTTCCTGCTTTTCTTAATCTGGCTACCATTAAAAAAATCTTTAAAAGCTAGCTACCACTCAAACCAGTTTTTATAATAACCTCCAATGGAAATGTAATCTTTCCATAACTGCATACTTATTTTCTTTCCATTTCCATTCAGTAATTCTTAATTATTATTCTTATTCCTTTTCCCAACCTGATATCTTCCCCATTTTCTTGTAGCTCTATCCTTATGGCTGAATGATCTGAAAAACCTGTTACAAGCACCTCTCCCTCAGCTGTATGTATAAACTTTGTGATGCAATAAAATAATCTATTTCAGTCTTATGTACACCTCAATTGTGTGTCCACAAATTATTCCTGATCTTTAAATTGCCACATTTTATAACTTTAAAATTTTTGTTAATATTAACACTCTTCTTTCCTCTCACAATTAGAATCTCATGTTAATATATTCATATTAATTACTACATAATCCAGAATTTTATGAAGTTTTCCCATTCTTTACTTGTAACATAGGCATACGGTGCTATAATTGTATATACCTGATTATGCCATTTGAGATCTACAATAGTCTTCACACCATCACCATTGTTGTAGTCTATATTTTCACTGAGTTCCTACAAAGTGCAACTATGCCAGAACATGGCTGTTTTCCTAGGTTCTGTATATTATCTCCTCCCCAACGTTTCTGTATAATCTCTCTTCTTGTGCCAAAAAGCTTACATCCTCCAATATTATTACATTGACATCAAACTTTACACCAATTTAGGATTCCTATTCTACGTAAATTTTTATAACTCACTAAATTTACTGAAAGAACTCTAAAACTGTCATGTCTGTGTCGTAGGTTACCAGAAATTATGTAAATTTGAAACATTTATCTCATTTGCATTATCCATTTTTCTTTTTCTCTTTTACACTTACCCTTTAAACTTTCATTTTCTGTCTCTTACTCTTTTGCTAATGGAATTCTTTTTACTTTCACTATTTTCCGATTTGTCTTCCTCATCACTTATTTCAGAACCTTCTACAATGTCATCTATTTTCACCTTAATCTTGCTTCCCTTTTTCCTGTTTATCTTTTATTGGGAGCATTTATTTTCTTTGTATACTATCCTCACTTTTTTTCTTCTTCATCCTTTTTCTGTAGAGTATAATCTGTCCATAAATGCCCAATTTTCTTACATTTAGAACTTTTCAATTCACAGTTTTTTTGCATCATTATCTGTTTCCCCATAAATATAACATTCCGTTTATTCACAGTTACTTGTCAAATGATCATGTTTTCCACAGGAAAAAAAAAACATGTTTTACACTGCTCCCAATGTTTTACAACACCCCTGTTACCTTTTGCATTTGTCATACTAAGGATATGGACAAATGTTTCTTTCTCCATTTCAGCACAATATGACAGTCCCCTCCCACCAGTCCATAATCCTCTGTTATCATACACTTTGCTAATGTCCATAACATCTTTACAAAGCTTAATGCATCTCATCTTTAAAGCCTGTTTATCAACTTCAGTTCAAAATTGAACATGTTTTCTTTTTTATATCTTTGTGAAATGCTTTAACCACACAAGAGTTCCATGGATTACAATTCTTTTTTTTTTTTTTTTTGGCGGGGAGTATGAAATGAAGCTTTCCTTAACAGAACCAGTCTCAAAAGTAATGTCACAACATTTCTGTTTATGGGTAAGAATAAAAGCACTTTACTCATGAGCAGTCACTCCCAATGGGACCATTAAATTATCCTAAATGTCACACCAGTCCATTTCATTGTCTCTGTTAAGAATTCTTATCTCATCACTTTCCCTGCAGTTTCTTTAGCAATCTCAGCATGTAATTTCTTTTTCTGGCAGTCTTCTTTTATAATATTTTCCAGTTCTTCTAATTGGATTGTGTTCCTAATGTTACTTTGTGAAACAGATTTTCTACACTCCCTTTTACTCTGCAGTGACAATTCTTGCAAAAGGGTTGTAGTAAAAAAACATCCATCATTGTTTTAAATGTTTGCTTCTGATGAAACAAACATATTTTACTGAAGCAGCTCCTCAGAATCCTGTAGAGCATCAATGCCGTTCACCTCTGTGCTAACGTGCATCTTGCATCTCCTTGAGCACTGTTCTCTCAGCCATGACTGAGTTGGATTAGAACAAGCATTCTCATAATGAGTAGTTTTTATATTGATATATACATTACATATTATTTACATATTTAAATTTACATCTATTTACAAACCTCCATACGTTATAAACTTCAATTTCCCCTCGCTCTCTTTTATCCACAACCAAAACATTATTTTTTTCAAAAATCTTTGCCAAAGTCCATTTTCAGTTCCATGAAGTATAAAATATTACTCTGTCCATTTTCTTCACCTTTTCCTGTTTACATGCACCATAATAACCAAATTCTATTACGTCCATATTAATTTGTTCAAAATTTAACAAACTTTTCACCCTATTTACATATTTCTTTCCACAGATTAACTCTTTCAAATTTCAAAAGCACAGTAGTCTCAAGCTCTCCACATTTATTGCATATTCTAGCTTGCTTTTTTATGGCATATTTGCCTTAATTGACATTTTTCTAATAATCTCCATAAAAAATAATTACATTGTTTAATCTTTTTATATTTATATCTCATTATTATAACTTTTTTCTTATCTATTTCTAAATCTTTCCATGGATCAATACAATAAAATGTTTTCATAATACTTAAGTACTATTCTTTTCTATTTTTCTCACATATATGCTTTTTTATTTTCCATAACACGATTTTGTTTTGGCACTCTTTCATTTTTTTCATTCACAATACTTTTACTTTGTTTTCTAACTTCCATTCCTTCCCACAATTCTTTGTATTTATAATGTAGTATCATTTCTATCAAGTTTTTATTTTCCTCCATATTTCCTTTTAATACCTTATATACAATTAAAGATGTTGCTTGTAGTATTGGGCTTATTAAACCCAAACCTCCTTGCTTTTCTTTCATATACAGAATCTCTCTTTTGATGGATTCAGTCTAGAGCTCCATATAAAAGAGAAATATAATCATCATTAATTCCTTTTCATACTTAATAGGAATCATCTAGATGTTGGCAACATAAGCAATTTTCCTATTACCATGGTGTTCAACAAGTTTGCTTTTTTTCTATATGACAATCTATATGATTTCCAAAAAAGTCATATCCTTTACTTCGAGTACATTATCCCATTGTTGTCTGTATTCATTCCTTACAAATGTTATTCCTAATATATCTATATATTTTTCATTGAACTCAAACACCTCCTGTCATACCTTCAAAACCAAATCCTTTACTTTTCTCCTTATTTATACTTAAACCATTTTTTTTAAATTTATACTTAATTTTTAATTTACTTTTTCCATCCATATTTTTTTAACAATTAATACAGTAGCATCCGCATAATTATACATTATTGACAATTGTACTTCCTTCATCATTTTGTATCAACCACTACTTGACATTTTATTAATTTCCTTCACTATTACAGTCATAACTAATGAGAAAATTACACTGCTAACTGGGCAGCCTTGCTTTATTCCACATTCTGTTTTTATTTCTTCTCTAATCCAGTCATTTACATTTAGTTTCACATAGTTTCTTTCATAAACAGATTTTATTATTTATATATTTTTTTGCTTATGTTATATGCCTGCAAAATTCCCCATAATGATTTATGCTGGATATTATCATAAGCTTTACTTATATCCCCTATCATAAGCTTTACTTATATCCCCTATCATAACCTTTGCTTTTACATTATTTATATCAGTTATTTCTCTTATTATCCGTAATAACTCTTGACTTCCTTTTCTTCCAAATACATTTTGGTCATACATTATGTCCATTTTTTCTGTAACCTTTTTGTTGTTGTTCTCATAAAAAATGTATAATCTATATTATTCAATGTTATAGGTCTGTAATTTTTTATCTCTATTTCCTTTTTTAAATATAACTCCTGTACATGTCTCTCTCTAATTCCAGTTTCTAGCCATTCATTCATAACTTTTATAAAAAATATTTTTGCCACTCTTTCATTTGTTTATATACCATATTCAGTTCTGTCTAGTCCTGTTGCAGAATTCATATTAATATCATTTAGAATTTCATTCAGTTCTTTCATGTTTTTTGTTCTAAATGCTCATTACCTTCCTTATTTAAATGTTTACCTTTATACATTTGTTCTATGTTTTCTTCTGTCTTAACAAATAATTCCAATACATATTCTTTAATTATTTCATATATTCCTTCTTGCTGTCTTATTTGCTTGCATTCTTTATTTTTTAATTCTGTTATTATTTTTCCTTCTTTTATTATTTTACTCAAATATGGTGCTACCTCTTCTATTCTTTCCTTGTAAACAATATTTTTGCTTATATAACAAGTTCATTTTAATTTGATCCATTTTATATATTTGTTTCTTTTTCATAAATGGAATTTTTCTTCTCTAACATGTCTCTAAATGTTTCTTGACTTAATATGCTATATCTCTCTCTTTCTTTTCTTCCGTATACATTCTAAAAATACTTTTTTATATTTTTCTTTAAAAGTAAGCCACCAAACAGTCCAGTTCTCATAAAACATCCTCATAGTCATATGATTTTTCCCTAATTCCACAATTTTTTTCTCTTCTAAATCTAATAAATTTTCATTAATTCTCTCTATTCCGTTTCCTGTTTTTATATGTTCTGTTTTCCTGTACTTTAACCCATATTGCCACATGATCTGAGAATCCAGCATACTTAATTCCTTTTTTTATAAAATCACCCACAACTATAATGCTCATATTTACAGAAACATATTCAAGAATATTTTTAAACATCTCTCTCTTTTTTTTGTTACATATACATGTAAAGCTATAATTTTATACACACATTTTTCCATCTCACGTCTGTTACTGTAGTTCGTCCTAATTTCACTATGGTTACATGTAATACATTAATGCTTTCTTGACATAATATACATATGCCTGAACATGTTTAGTTCCCCATGTTCCAAACTACCACACCATTCCAAAGTTTTTCAGTTTGTGTTCTTTCTTCCTCTATTAATAATCTGATATTTCTAAAACAAAAATATGTGCATCTACTGCAGCACACCATTGTAATATACCTGTTCGCCTTTCAAGATTTTTCATACTGTTTACATTTAAAGCTAATATTTTCGGCTTTTAAGAACAGTTAGTATAATAAAATGTTTATCCCTTTCCTTTCTTATTTTCTCTAAGCATTGTTTTTGAATTTTCTTTTTCTTTCTTTAACTATTTTCCCTATCGAATTATTTTTATTTCTAACTCTGTACTTCCTCACTTGTCTTCTCTGTTTCTTTTTCCTTGTTACTTTCTTTAACTTCATGTATAACCTCTTTATCAGTTACATCTTTTTGTACATTTTCTTGTATAACACCTTCTACTAGCTCTTTATCCTGTTTAACTTCATTTTCTTGCACATTCATTTCACATTTTAGCAATGAATGACCAGTATTTGCCACATTTTTTGCACTTTAAATCAGATTATTTTGCATTATGCCCTGTTTTTACCACATAACATCTTTTTATCACATTCATTGATTAACTGATAATTTTTTCCACAAAACTAGCAAATTTTTGGTTGACCCCTGTATTTCATAAACCCCCTATTACCGTGAACATCAATAATACTAGGTACGTGCATAACATTATTATTTGCCATTTTCAGTATTACTCCACATTCCTATCCCCCAGTCCATAGTCCGCTTTCATCATATATTTTTGTAGTGCCCATTACTTATTTACATATAGTTAACAAATGTTCTTTCACTTCTTTTGCTTCAACTTCAGTTCTAAACTGGATCATTATTCTTTTTTTTTTGTCTAAAAGCTTGCACGACATATTCTGACCATGGATAAATATTTTTCTTTTGTTCATATGCACCCCAAAATTTTCCATGGCCTGCCCAGTCTCAAATATCAAATCACAAAAGGTGTCTTTATCAATTAAAATTAATGCACTTAACCTCTTTTGCTTTGACACCAAGAGGTGCTTTGACAGAGTCCCCAGTCTTATACCTGTCCAAACGTTCTTTTTTTTATGGCTCACATGTACTGTATACTTCTTTTTTGTTGATTTTATTTCTTCTTTGCTCCTTCTTCCACAGTTTGTACAAACGTTTTTGTCGCTTGAACTTTTTCTGGCACAATATCCTCTTCTCCTTTTTTCTTCTATTTTCTCCATGATGTCACTCCATGAAATTGCTGCTCTAGTTTCTGGTTCACTTTGGTTTACCATTTCTTCCAAGTAATCATCATGCAACCCTCCCATTTGGAGGGTTGTACTTATGCATTTTTCAGAGGTTACTGTCTCTCCTTCAAGCAATCTCCTCTGAACGTTTTACTCTGAATCCATCTATGTTACAGCTACAGTCTCATTTTCTTCCAATATCACTGTTTTTTCTGCACCCTCAACATCAGAAAAAAACTACTGGTAGAGATTCTACCATTTCAACTACATTTCCATCAACCTTCATTTCATTTTCAGCCAAAGCTTAATCAGCCATATTTTCTTCCTGTTCCTCCTGGCTGCCTCCACACCTGGACAGGAAACAGGAAGTCAAGATGTGTAACACACACATCTTTCCCCCGACTACCAAAAGTAGTGGAAGTTCTCCAGTGTCGGGGCTAAATTGCCTGTAGTTTTTATAAATGCCACTTTGGGTCTTTCCTGAAAAGAGACCATTGGTCTGGTGAAAATAATCCTGTAAACATGGTATAAATAAAACTAAACAATTCAAATTTGTTTACCAGGGTAGAAAATTGATCAATCAGTGACAAATTACAGGCCTCATCCGGTATTGTTTTCTTGTAGTAATACTACATTTTAGCATGTGGCCTGCCGGAAGATTTGTTGTAGAGCCTCCAAGAGGAGGGTATTTCTGGCAGTAATTCAAGTTTTAAGTGCAAAGTTTGGAAACAGTAAATATCAGACTCTGCATTCATTGCCATAGGATGTGCCCACATCCACCTCCCAAAAAAGTAGATAAGCTAGTGGAAAATGGATGGACATAGGTACATGTACATTATTAAGGAAAACCTACCAAAGTGAGTAAGTGAGGCATGCTGAACATTGCAGATTTTACATTCTGTTTTGACCTGATGGCTTTATGATCAGTAGAGTTGCAAGGTGGTGAAAAAAAAAGTCATCAATGATTAACCATTGTGCTTATCCAGAACATTGCAGAAAATTAAGGGCAGTCTACCAAAGTGAGGCCTGATGAATATTGCAAATTCTACATTCTTTTTTGAGCTGATGGCTTTATAATCAGTGGAGTTGCAAGGTGGTAAACAAAGAAAAAAAAAAAGAGAGAAAAAAAACTTCATCAGTGATTAACCCTAAACTGATGTCTCAGTGTTCAAAAGTGCTGAGAACTAGGATTTGCAGGTAGAAGCAAGAGCAGTGTAGGAGGAGGATACCCAGACAGTTCCAATAGTAGTAGGAGCAATGGGTCTTATAAAAAAACAATTAACATTCGTTACTGGATATGTTACCAGTATATGTAACTCTGTACAAAGTGTGGGAGGAGTCATTGATGCGCACATTGAGGGTGCTGCGAAAAGCACTTCTGGCTAACATCAAAGATTGAAATAATAATTTCATAAACTTTAATCATACATTAACTAAGGAGTGGGGTCCAGTCACGTTATAATATTAGAAACCCAAAAGACTTGGAGAAATTAAAAAAAATGTAATTTAAGTACACCAAAGTGAGTAAGTTACTCTCTGTCAGCACTGCTTTTTGTATTGCCCTTAACCCATTAAGCTGTCTACTTAACAGATTAGGTCATGGCTACAATTTGGCTCCCACAAAACATCAAGGTATAAAGACTTGTCATCTTTTTGTGGATGATTTAAAACTGTATAATTCATCATATGAGGAACTGAAAGCACAACTGCAGTGTGATCAAAACTTTTTCAGATGATATAAGAATGTCATTTGGTCTTGATAAATGTACAAAAGCAGTCTTTGAAGCAGGAAAGCTGCAGCACCAAGAAAATGTTAGTTTGGGACAGGAATGTGATATAAAAGAACTTGAGCAAGAGGGAGTATGTAAATATTTGGGAATTGATGAAGGATCAGCAATAAAACAGGAACAAATGCGAATAAAGCTTAGTAAGGAATATTTTAGAAACTTTAATACTGAAAACTGCATTGACATCTAGGAACAAAGTCCAAGCTATAAACCAAATTGCTCTTCCTGTCCTAATGCACAGTTTTTGGAGTGATTGACTGGCTCCAAAAGGTGCTGGATAGATTAGACAAGAAAACAAGGATGCTTCATGCTCATGAAATGATTTAGAAAAATCAGTGCATACCAAGACTATGTATTCCCCTTTCTGAAGGAGGTATGGGCCTCCTCAAAATTGATTACATGTGTAGGTCTGCAACTGTTGTAGGGCTGCATACATATCTGCTGACCTCACAAGACCCAAATGTAGTGAAAGTTTTAAATCATGAGGAGAGTAAGCCTAAGATTACTTCCCTACTTAGCTTATCAGAAGCATATCGGTGTCAAGCGGGAATGGAAATCAAACCATAAGTAGGCAATACTCAGGCAGCAACTGAATGTGCCAAATAAACGAAAGAATATGAAATAAAGGATCGGTTGAGAAGGCAAGAAATGGGGAAAATGCATAAATATAGTTGCAAGTATAGAAAACTCTTGAAACAACCTCATGTTGATCAGGACTGAACATAGGAGTGGTTAAGGAGAGATGAATTTAAACCAAAAGACAAAAGGTTAATATTGGCAGCCCAAGACAGTGGACTATGTACACGTTGGTTTACAAAGTCCATTGAACATGTGCGAGAAACAAACAAATTTAGGTTTTGTAAAACAGAATTGGAAACAGTCGCACATCTTGTTGCTGGTTGTGATGTACTAATTGCAGAAAGACTGTATATATTGAAAGGCATAATAATGTGACAAGACTGTTGCACTGGGGATTGTGCAAACATTATAATGCTGAAGTAGCTGAAAAACACTGGAAACATGAGCCAGAAAGCATCATAGAAAATGATGAAGTTTACATCACATGGTAGCACCCTTTAACAGCAGTTAAAAAATAGATGCTAGAAAACCAGATATAATAGTCCATGAAAAGTAGCACTGATCATTGAAAATGCTACACCCAGTGACTACAGTGTCATGTAGAGAGAGAGAGAGAGAGACAAAGTCATAAAATACCAGGATTTGCAAGCAGAAGCTAGGGCAGTGTGGAAGAAGGATACCCAAGACCGTTCCAATAGTAGTTGGGACAACAGGTCTCATAAAAAATAATTTAGTCATACTTGGATATGTTACCTACATTACTGGGCACATTGAGGGTGCTAGGAAGAGCACTTCTGGCTTACATCAAAGACTTAAACAATACTAATGTTATGAACTTTAACCATACTTTGACTTAGGAGTAGGGTCCTTCCCATCACACTATTAGAAACACAAAAGACTTGGAAAAATTCAACAAAAAAATTAAGGGAAGTCTACCAAAGTGAGTAAGTGAGGTGTGCTGAATGTTGCAGTTTCTACATTCTTTTTTGAGCTGATGGCTTTATGATCAGTGGAGTTGCAAGGTGGTAAGAAAAAAAAAAAACTTCATAAATGATTAATCATTGTTCTTATTTTATGTAGAATCAAGAAACTGATGTGTGTCAGTGTTGAAAAATGCTGAGAACTAGAGAGAAAAGCATTTGTACCAATCTGGATATAGAATAGCTTTCCAGGACCCGGGGCACTGCTGAAGTTAAGTAGGGGAGCTCTTCTGTAATATACAATGTAAACTGCCAGCTTTTTCCTACTTTGTGGGCAGGTTGTGTTTTAACAGTTTGAATGTCTCCTGAAAAATAATATGCTGTAAATTCCCCTTTAGACTGGGTAGCAATGCATTATAGGCATACATGGAAATTTAGTATTTTTTTCCTTCTGTAAAAGGTGATTAGAGACTCTGGTTATTGCTGTGAATGAAGTCATACCATTTGTTAATTTACTTTCTATATATGTTTTTGTCATTATAGGAATGTTGATAGACCAGAACTCTGCAAGGTCACTTTGTATGATGTACAGAAATTTCTGCAATATGATCAAAAGGTATGTTTTATGACATTTTTAATATTTGACTACACTGACCTCTACTGCAGTGTGTACGGTTATGATTTTGGAGGTTAACAAGCACGTGATGTGAAAGCTGAACACTGTATTGGTGATAATTGTAGTAAGCCTTCTTGTTGTTTGATCTGAACATATGTACAGTTGCAGAACAAAAATCTTAGAGATTTTTTGCAAGATTCCTTTTCTGGATAAGTAAGATGTCCTTCTGCTCAGTGTTGCAGTATTCTTTACATATGGGTTGTCTTCCACCCTATGACCCGATGTCAGGCCAGTATGCAAAAGCTTCTAGCCACTGCCAGTACATACATGGGCTTCGCATGTGTTCTCTCACAACGTCAGCCATAAAAGGACATCCTCATATACCACCCTCAGAACCTTTCTGCCACCATTTTGAAGGCTGACTCCTACGTACAGTCTGTAGTCTGATTAGTCTGATTTCATGAGTTGCTGCCAGCTTCACACAAGTGCCCCATTGGAGATTTATTTTCTTGCATACTGCCATTAGGTTTGTTCATGTTATCAAGGAAGGATAAGTGTAGGTGTGGAAGGCAGATTCCACATAAAGATAGCCGTGACCTCTGTCTTTTCTGTTTAGGGCCTAGTCACAACAGTCAATCCTATTCCATTTGTCAGGCCTTTGTGCATAGCCAGCTTTCAGCTCTAAATCGTTATGTTGAAAATCAATGGCTTAAACGTCTGGCTTAAGATGTTATGGAGGGTTCCAGAGGTCCTTCAGCCGAGCCAAGTTTGAGGAGGAAGGAGAGCAAGCAAAAACCTGAATCCTTTTCCACTGTGCATTCTACCACTGACGTATTCCTTGAGGTCGGTGAAGACCCAGTGGTACGGTCGCGCTTCTTTGGTGGGTACCTCTGCGGAAGCTGCCAAGGATCAGATGTCCGTCTTGGGCGACATGGGGTAAACATGGCTTGTTGTGCTGGAAGACTCTGGCAACATTCCTGAAGTTGCGAGTAGGGATCTTTCCTTGACTGTGCCAGGCATTAGACCTACATTGGGTTCTTCTTCCTTGTCCCCTCAAACTGAAAGACATGCGAAGAAGAAAAGAAAGACAAAACATCCCAGCATTCCATGTTAAGTTGTCTATCTCGCCTTCGTTCTTGCTGGTTGGGATCGGAGCCAGTCCTTGTCTCGGACTCGGCCATCTTCTATAGCTCGAGAGCTGTTTACTGGCTCAAGGCTACCCCTTATCCCATGATGCCTAGCGCTAGCTACCCAGATCTCGTTTTCTGCTTCAGCTGCAAGGTGTCGTTTTTACTGGCTCAGGCTTGTATTAAGTTTCTTATTGAACTTTTCTTCTAAGATTAGTGTTTTTTTGGGAGTTATTTAGTTTTTAGTCTCTACTTCTTGTTGTGTTAGCTAAGTATATTGTAGTTCCACCCTTAGAACTCGTTTAAATTAGAGAGTTCTCCCCCTGCCCCTCCTGTCAGGTTAGCGCTTAGTTTCAAGGCTTTCCTTCTATCTTCCTTTCGGTAGCCGTTTAAGTTAGAGGCTTCCTAGTTTAAAAACAAAAAAAAAAAATCTTTAGCTTTAGCTGTAGTATACTGTGTGTTTTTTTTTTTTTTTTTTTTGCTGTTATGGGTGTTGTAGTATTTTGTTATAGCTTTTCGGCCTTTTGGCTAAGATCAGTGTAGTATCTCTTCAGGTATTTTTTCGGATACAGGATCTCTAAAGAATCCAAGGTATCTGGATTCAAGAAGTGTGACTCATGCTGTCAGAAAATGTGTCTGACAGATGGGCACACTTCTTGCGTCTACTGTTTAAGCGCAGTGCGCCTGCAGGACTCTTGTTCTATGTGCCATGCATTTAGTCCAAGAGTTCTGCAGGAGCGCAAAAATAAGCTTATTCTTAGGGGTCTTTTAAAGCCCCAGGATTCACCGGCCAAGGCTCAACCTGTGAAATCCCCAAACCGACCAACTCATCAGCTCCAAGCTTGGAGCCGTCATTGGTTCAGACTTTACCTGCCACTTCGGTTCTGGCCGAAATCGATGAGACTATCTCCCCGTAGGCTCCATCAGAATCTTCGGAGCCATCGCGGAGCCACAAGAGGCTGAGATCCCCTTCTCTGGAGTCCATACATTCGGCTCCTTGGTCTTCCCTGCTTCAGAGTGAGCGCAGTCACAGATCTTCCCACTCCTCTCGGTCCTCTAGGCTCTCGGATCACTATGTGGAGAGAGTGGTCAGTAGGTTGCTGAAGTCGCAGGCACTTGCCCAGATGTTGTCCAGCTCTCTTCAACAGGTGTCTGCTCCGTCCACTTCTGTCGATGTTCCTCCTCCGACTCCTCTGAGCTCGGAGCCGGAGTTCGTTGGGGTTAGAGTTGTGGAACTGTCTGCTGTGATAACTATTTCTCCTTCGTTTCCATCGTCTGCTCCGATTCCCTCGATGGCACCGTCCGTCAAGGGATCTGGGCGCCGAGGCTCCCTAGTCAGCTCCGAGCGGGCGAGTGGCATCGGACCCTTGTCCGACCCCATTCTCACTCTCGGAGCTTCAGCGCAGGTGAGTTTGGCTCCCACATCGGCCTCAGAACCATCTCCCTCAGTGCAGAGAAGGATTCTGATTTCCTCGGAACCGGAGCCTTCTCTGCATCGTGGCAGGGATGCCTTCGATGTCATGAGGAGTGTGCTGGCCTCTGAGTCACCTCCACGATCGACCCCACTGGCTCCATCCCCTGTAGTGCCTGCGTCAACCTCTGCTCCTCCTCCAGACCCCAAGCGTGGGGAACCGGCTCTCCAGGGCACCTCATTGGGTGTTTCCTCTTCTTCCGAGGCCTCCCCTGATCATTCAGAGGAGCCCCCTCGTAAGAAGAAGTGCAAGAGGAAACACATTGACTCCCCTGAGTCTGTCACTTCTGTTACAACCTTAGATGATTCGGAAGGGTCCCCGAGGTCCCCCTCTGAAGATGTTTCCTTCTTGGACATCCTAGAAATGCTTAAGCAGAGGGGGAACTGGAGTCCCCTAGTCCCTACTGAGGATGAGCCTGTATTCCTGGATGCGTTCGATTTCTGACCTTCCACCTCCTGGGTTTCTCCGCCTTTCGATCCACTCATGTCTGTGGTGGCTCTAAAGGCTTGGTCAGCCCTGGATACAGTGGAACCAACCCTAAGGAGACCTAGCAAGCTTATCACTGCACCCCTTGATAAGCAGTTCCTTACCAAAGATGTTCCTGTGGATGCCATGGTGGTAGCAGCAGCCACGAAAAAGGAGTTAGTGGAAACTTCTTCGTCTGTCCATCCTCCTACCAAGGAGTCTAGGACTATGGATAGATACGGGAAGCGAATGTTTGCTTCAGCGACCTTTTCTATGAGGTCACTGAATTACTTATGCCATTTTACCCGGCTTCAGAGGGATCTCCTTGAAGAGCTTGGAGATGCCCTTCAAGACCCGTCAGCTGAAAGGGCTCAAACTAATGTGGCTTTCCCAGCTGGCGACCCTTAATTCTGAAGTCAACTCCTCCATGAGGCTCATTTCCTGTGCAGCCGATGGTGCAAGTAGAGCCGCAGGTACAGGCGTGGCCCTTAGGAGACACGCATGGATGCGGCTGTGTAATTTTGCGGAACCCTTTAGAGTGTCATTCACCAACACCCCCTTTGACAGTTCCTTTCTTTTTGGACCACAGGTGAAAGACACTTTGACTAGGTGTGAGCAAGAAGGCAAGACTCTCTCTGGCGTGGGAGTCCGTTTTTCCACTCCTTTCAGACCATACCCCAAAGGTCAGAAGAGTGGTAAAATGTTGTTCCGAAAATCCCAGGGAGCCCTGCCTGACACACGTAGTGATTTTTCCTCCAGGGGGCAGAGGAGAAAACAACAACAGAGGCCGCCCTCGTGGCAGAGGGGATCTGCAGAACCAGGGCAGCAGAGAATCCTTCTCTGAGAAGCCCTTACAGCATCCCTGAAGTGTTGCCCGGCTGCCCATCTCTGGAGGCAGTCGGGGGAAGACTTTCACTGTACCCAAAAGCCTGGCAAAGTTTAACGCAGGACAAATGGGTACAGTCAGTTATATCCGGAGGTTACAAAATCCCTTTGTCTCAGCCCCCCTTACCGTCAAGCAAATCCCTTCCCGATGTTCCACCCAATCTGAGGGACCAAGCAGTCATAGAAGTTTCAAAACTGCTAGAAAAAAAAGAGTCATCCAGGAAGTCTTGGCAGACCAACATGGATCCGGAACTTACTCTAGGTTCTTTTTGGTACCAAAAAAGACAGGGGAGTGGAGACTGATTCTGGATCTCAGCAGACTTAACAAGTCTGTTCAAAGAACAAAGTTTCGGATGGTCAAGCTACGGTCCATTCTACCCTTTCTGGGTCAGGACAATTGGATGTGCTCCATAGAGCTTCAGGATACGTACTATCACATCAAAATGGACAGGCGCTCCAGGAGAGTCCTTCGCTTCCGGATGGGAGCCAGTCATTACCAGTTAAGAGTTCTGCCCTTTGGTCTCACCACAGCCCCCAGGGTGTTCACCAAATGTATGGCAGTAGTCACGGCTCACCTGAGACGTCAAGGATTCCAGGTGTTTCCATATCTAGATGACTGGCTCCTCACTGCTACTACCAGGCATCAACTTCTGCAAGCCAGGGACTACACAATCACAATCTGCTCCCAGCTAGGCATTACAATAAACTTCAAAAACTCTGCCTTGTTGCCCTGTCAATCTATCACCTATATAGGAGCAGACTTAGACACAAGGAACATGTCCGCAAGGCTTCCGCCAGACATGGTATCGTTAATTCGCCAGCAAGTACAAATCCTAATGCAGAGCAAAAGGATCCAAGTCAGATTCGTCCTTCAAACTTTGGGTTCCATGGCAGCGGCAATTCTCCTAATCCCTCTGGCCCACTTTCACATGAGAATCCTTCAGTGGCTTCTGTTCACACAGTGGTCTTTCCAACAGCTTCCCATGTCTCACATGATTATGATTACAGAAGCATGCAAAAGGCACCTTTCCTGGTGGATGGTCTCCCCACTAGTGTCTCAGGGCAGACCCTTCATTCAGCCCCCTCCGGTTGCCACAGTGACCACAGGCACCTCCCTGATAGGGTGGGGGGGGGGCATTATCAGGGAAGGACAGTCCAAGGCACTTGGCAGCCTCACGAGTACCATCTGCATATAAACGTCTTAGAAATGAGAGCTGTGCTCTTAGCGTTGCAAGCTCTTCAGGACTCTCTTCCTTCTGGGACCATTGCAATCCAAACGGACAACATGTCAGTGGTGTGGTACATCAACAAGCAGGGCGGAACCAGGTCCTACCCCCTATGTCGAGAAGCACTCAGACTCTGGCAGTGGACGATTTCCTCCCAACGATTTCTGATTGCGACGCACATCCCTGGGAGGTCCAACGTCATAGTGAACAGGCTCAGCAGAGCTATTCTTATGTCTCACGAGTGGTCTCTGAACCAGGTAGTTGCGGATCTGATCTTCCGCAAATGGGGACAGCCTTGCTGCGACCTTTTTGCCACTCTCTTCAACAGCAAATGCAGCAACTACTTCTCCCGCTTCCTGGTCATTCTCCCAGAGACGCTCTAGTCCATGATTGGCCTCAGGGACTTCTTTATGCCTTCCCTCTGTTTCCCCTGATATCGAAACATACAGAAAGCAATGTCGTTGGGTTGCAAAATGATCCTCATTGCCCCCCTACTGGCCTCGACAGATATGGTTCCCATTCCTGCACCATTACCTTCTCGAGCAGCCTTGGACTCTGGATCCGATTCCAGACCTACTGATTCATCACTCAGGCGGGCTGCATCAATCCCTTCAAGCACTCCAGCTCACAGCTTGGTTGCTCCGTTTCCAGCCTTAGCCAGGCTTTCCAGCATTTCCCCGGCTGTATGCAAAATTATTGTCTCCTCTCACATGTCCGCCACTAGAAGGACTTGTGCTAGCAAATGGAAACATTTTTCTTGTTGGGCAGAGGCTAGGAACATAGATGCCATTTCAGCCCCACTCCACAAAATCTTGAGTTCTTAGCAGAACTTTTTGATTTAGGGTCCACTTCTTCTACAATCAGGGTTCAGTTGGCGGTCATCTCAAACTTTCATGTTGGGTTATCTAATGCAAACATTATGTCTCATAAGTTATGTAAAACTTTTCTAAGAGGGACTACTCTCCTTAGACCCTCAGTGGGAGATCCCCCTCCTCGTTGGGATCTAAACTTGGTACTAACCTCCTTAGTTATGCCCCCTTTTGAACCTGCAGCGTCCTGCTCCATTAAGTTTCTATCTTGGAAAACTCTCTTTCTGGTAGTTATTACTTCAGCTAGACGTGTCTCTGAACTTCAGGCACTATATGTCCGTCCTCCATACTTAGTTTTTCATAAGGACAGGGTTGCTCTGAGGACTAATCCCTCTTTCCTTCCTAAAGTCTCCTCAGAAAATAATTTAAACCAATCTATAGACCTACCTGTATTTTTTCCTAACCACACCAACAAGGCTGAATGCAAATTACATCAATTGGATGTTCATAGACAGTTGCATTTTTACCTGCATAGGACAAAAGATATAAGGAAGTTGGACCAGCTATTCCTTTCCAATGCTCTGGGCAAACAAGTTCTCCGAGTTTCTAAAGTAACCTTTTCCAGATGGTTGTCTCACATTATTACTTTTATCTATCAACTGAGAAACAAAGAGTTATCTATCAAACCAAAAGGTCATTCTACTAGGGCTTTGGCCACCTCTGTAGCCTTCCAGTCTAGATTGCCCATGGACTCTATCTGTGCAGCTGCTACGTGGTCAAACCCTCATACCTTTATTTCTCATTACAAGCTAGATATGGTCTCCAGGAGCAGAGCTAACTTTGGTTCCACTGTTCTGAAAAGTCTGTTCCAATGAGCCGCCCAGGATTGTAGGTGCTAGGGACGCTGTCCCAACCAGCAAGAACGAAGGCGAGATAGACAACTTAACATAAAGAAGTTATGTATCTACCATAATGTTCCATGTTAGTTGTCTTCATCTCGCCTTCTTTCTTGCACCCTACCCTCCATCCCTCTATCCTGTTGGACCGAGAGGAGTTCAAGTTTCACTGGTTGAGTGTTCTCTGGTTGTTTCCTCTACTGATTTAGAGTATGATAGGTGTGCTCAACATTTTGTTTGGAGAGGTTCATTCTCTAGCTATGGCTAGGGTTAGCTATTTCAAACGAGATCTGGGTAGCTAGCGCTAGGCATCATGGGATAAGGGGTAGCCTCGAGCGAGTAAACAACTCTCAAGCTATAGTAGATGGCCGAGTCAGAGCCGAGGATCGGCTCCGATTCCAGCCAGCAAGAAAGAAGGCGAGATGAAGACAACTAACATGGAAAGTTATGGCAGGTACATAACTTCTTTTTCTACTTCTCAGTCTGAAAGGAATGCCTTTTCTTAGGGTCTTATTAAGGCTTTGATGGCTTTGAAGCCTTCTTCCTCCCTCCGTCTGCCTTCTTTCACTTCCTCTCCTGCACAGGCTGCTGGATCTCGGGTTCTTTCTTCTGATTCTGAGGATTCTTCCTCTGATGAGGATCCTTTGCATATTCCACCTAAATTACTTCACCACTGGAATATGCATCTCCTGAGGAGGAATCTAATGGAATGGAGGGGATTCCCATGTTAAAGAAATTTCTTTTGGAGTAACTGTTAATAAAATAAGGGAGTTCTTCAAATGGGATTGTTCCCAGATTTCTGATGAACAGAAGCGGTATTATGATCTACTATAAATGGAGGTTCCCTCTCCTTCTGCACTTCTTCCTGAATGTGTTCGCTGCCTCCTCTAAATCTCCAGATTCGCAGGCCCCTGCTCCCAATAGGCCTTGACAGACTGTATAAAATACCAGATGACTGCAAGTTTATGTATGTGTCCCTCTGCTGATGCAGCTGTGGTTTCCATAGTTTCTGATACGTCTTCCCATTTGTCTCCACCTGTTAAGGTTGTACCACCTGATAAGGAGAACAAAATTCTTGGGAGACCAGTTAAGAAAGTATACACCTCTTTCACTTTAGCTATCAAAGCTATTAATTACCAGACGCATGTTTACATATTCTTTGGCTTTGCTTTCGTAAGCTTCACAGGCTCTAACTTCTTTACCAGACTCTAAGATTAAAGTACAGGTCCAGTCTCTCTTGGCTGCATCTTCTCAAGTAGCTAGACATTCTGTTAAGTGCAGCTATGATGCTGTTGAGGCATCATCTAGAGCTGCTGCTTCTGGATCTGTGCTTAGAGAGGCATTCATGGCTGAGAGTTCAGTCATAACCTGATGATATTAAGGCAGAATTACTTAATGCTCCTTTGGACAAGTCTGCCCTCTTTGGTTTAGCAGCGGCAGATGTGAAGACTCTGCAAGAAAAAGGAAAGGAGCTTCAAGACCTGAAACACCTGTTTATTTTACTGGTTCCAAAATTTCATAGACACTTCCCTGACAAGCTTCATTTGTTAGGAGACTTGCTCATTCTTCTGCTTTCTACATCTGCTCCTAGGTCTAAGAAGTCTATTAGGAGACCCTAACAGTCGAAAACTACTTCTTCAGAACCCTCTTCACAGCAGTCCTTTTAGGTCAGTTCTCTCTGACAACCAGCTCTCCCTTCCAAGTCATCCCCCTCTTTATCTTTGCTTCTCTCTTTCTTCTTCCAGCCTGCGCAAGGATCACTCAGGATGCCTGGATTCTATCAATTATCCAAAAAGGCTACTTTATGACTTGGAAGAATCTACCTCCTTTCATGGGAATTCCACAACCCCTGTCCGGTCAGTTAAAACTGTTTCCACAGCTGCTACCTCAGGTGATGTCTTAAGGCACTATTCAAAGTGTACCTCTGGATCAGAGAGGCAAGGGTCTCTACTCAAGAATGTTTCTGGTTCCAAGAAAGGATTGCTCTTGGAGACCAATTCTAGACCTTTCAAAAACTTTTGTGGTAGTGCCTTCTTTCCGGATGCTATTTCCCCTGATTTCAACTCAGTCTTTCATGGCTTCCTTGGATCTCAGAGATGCTTATTTGCATATCCCCATCAGTCCTCAATACAGGAAGTTTTTGCATTTCTCAGTGGGTTCTTTACACTTTCAATTCTTGGCCTTGCCATTTGGTCTTTCATCTGCTCCAAGGATATTCACAAAGTGCTTGGCCCCTGTCATTGCTTTCTAGAGGGTCCAGGCCATTCAGGTTTACCCCTATCTGGACAATCTTTTTTTCCTAGCCAACAACTCAGGTCACATGTCTTAAAACCTTGTAGAGGCCATCCATCTCCTTCAAAGCATTAGGGTTCACAATAAATTTCAAAAAAATCCACTGTGACTCAACCACAGGATCCCATCATCTTGGGGTTGCAGGTTCAGGACAGACTTGATGATGGTGCTTCTACCAGCAGACAAGGTACACACACTCACTTGCTTCATGGACACCCTTCTGACTCTTCTTCCATCTCGGCCAGGGATTTCCTAAGACTTCTTGGATTCATGGCTTCCATGATTCCCATGTGGCCTTTTGCAAAGCTTCACAAAAGAAAATTTCAGTGGTGTCTAAAGACAACCTGGTCCCAGCATGTTCACCCACTAGAAGTTATGATTTCTCTACTTCCCTGCCTGAAAGCACAGCTCCTCTGGTGGACTCAGCAGATTTCTCTGAATCTGGGCCTTCCCCATTTCTTGCCCCAGCCTTCTCAACAGCTTTTCACAGATGCTTCAGACACAGGCTGGGGGGCAACCTTTGCTTCCAGGAAGGTTCAGGGTCTCTGGTCTCCATCTCAGAAGAGAGAGCACATCAACATCAGAAAAATGAGGGTTGCTCTTCTAGCTTTGCTGACTTTTCATCCTCTCTTCCAACCAGATCCTCTAAAGATTTTTACAGACAAACGCCACTGTCCTCTGGTACATAAACAAGCACAGAGGCACCAAATCTTACCTTTTGTGCAGGTTAGCTATCAAGTTCTGGGAATTGGCAATCCAGAACAAGGTCTTTCTACAGGCTGTTTATCTACCCTCTGCTCAAAATTATATTGCGGATGCATTAAGCAGGTCCATGACATGCTCCCACGAATGGATGCTTCACAGGGATGTGTTCATGGTTCTGATTCTCCAGTGCAGTACTTCACGTGTGGAACTTTTTGCCTCCCCTCAAAACAGACAACTTCCTCTCTTGTGCCAGGGTCCCACATTTTCTGACTTGGAAGGTGGACGGTCTTTCTTTTTCATGAAATGGGATGTTTCTTTATGCATTCCTCCCACTTCCCTCTCATTCAGAAAGTCTTGCTGAAGATTCAGCAGGGCAAACTGAAAGTCTTGTTGGCGACTCCCTTTTGGCCAAGACAGATTTGGTTCCCTCTTTTGCAGCTAGCCATGGGCCATCACCACAAGTTGCATCACTGCTTGGATCTGCTCACACAGGACAAGGGATCCCTGCTTCATCCTCATCTGTCAGCATTACAACTGACCTTGTTAGTGATCAACTTCTGATCCCTTTCAGGCACCTTTATTCACAGGACGTGCTTGGGGTTTTGCAGGAGGCCAGGAAACCCAGTACCAGAAAGTTGTATATTTCCAGATGGAAAAGATTTTCTATCTGGTACCTTAAAAGAAGTCAAGGCCCACTTTCTGTGGACATTCCAGTTGTACTCTTACCTGTGTGAACTGCTTAAAAGTGACTTATATTCCTTAGTGAAAATTCAGTGTTCTGCTTGTCTGATTATCACCTCCTTTAGCTTCCAGTTTGGAGGTTAAACTTTTCCTTAAATGTGTCCTACATATTAAGTCTACATAAAACCAGTTCCACCTCCTTGGGACCTTAATTATGCCCTGGAGAAGCTAATTCTGGCTCCTATTGAGCCCACAGTTTCTGCTTCTCTAAAGTTTTGCACTTGGAAAATGGTGTTTCTGGTCACCTTGACGTCTTGCTAGGAGGGTCTCTGAGATTCAGGTTTTGATAGCATCCCCCCGCCTTTCTTGGTATTCCACAAGGACAGAGTTTCTTTGTGAACCAACCCTTCCTTCGTGCCCAGAGTGGTGAATGAGATGTCTCTTAATCAGTCTATCCAATTGCCCACCTTTATTTTCCTTTGCCCTCAGTCCTCTAGTGAAAACAATTTGCATACTCTAGATGTGCATAGGCAACTTAGATTTTACGTGGACAAGACTAAAGCTGTTAAGAAGTCAGATCAGCTTTTTGTGTCCTTCCATCCCAGGGCTCTGGGTTTACCTGCTTCTAAACAAACAATTTCATCTTAGATTTCTAAGGCTGTTGTGTTTTGTTATGATTTTCATGGTATGTCCCTGCCTACATCTGTCAGAGCCCATTCTACTGGATCTGTGACTTCTTCTTCAGGGGCTTTCTTTAAGGGTCTGGACACTAGTTCCATTTTGGAGGCTGCTACTTGGTCTTCTGTGCACACCTTTACCAAACACTACAAGCTGGACACTATTTCTAGGTCCAGAGCAGGATTTGCTAGTGTTATTCTCCATTGTTTTGCGGAAAACCCTTGGCTGCAGCCTTTCTCTGCTCCTTCCTCCTCCCAAGGTTGCAACTATGCTATGGCACTCTCCCATATGTAAAGAATACTGCAGCATGGAATAGAAGCACATAGAATAGTTGTGTGAAATCTTACCATAACCATAGGTTCATAGGTGGGTACTAGGCTATCTGCCCCAGGGCCTATGCAAACCTAGCCAATAAGGTTCCCTGGCTTACGCCACCCAAGAAGGTTATTTTCCTGTGCCCTTGTTGAGCAGAGCCACAGAATTTATCCCGGGGTGAATTTCCTATTTCCCATCCACTCATCAAGATTTCTTTTGAAGAGTGCTAATGAGGAACTCTGCTTGACATAGATAGGTAGCTTATTCCAGAGTATGGGAAGTCTCTAGGACAGGAATCTATCCCTCCAGTGTGTTCTGTTTGTTGTGGTGACAAGGTTTAGGTCCCTGGAGCGTGTAGCTAGGGAGGATTGGGATTTCTTTAGGTGTAACTTGTCCAACAGCTCTGGGTTTGACATAGCTTTGTATGTTAGGCAGAGATCACCTCGGAGTAGGTGATATGCTATGGAGTAAAGCTGGAGTTTATTTGAGACAGTCAGCATAGGGCATCTGTTTAAGTCCCGCATTCCTATTTGTGAGGTATTTTTGTAGCCTTCCCAGCTGTTGCAGATGTCTTGTGAGGTACATTCCAAAAGAGGCATTGTACTCAATAATGGGTCTAATGAGAGCCGAATATTGAGGAACAATGGCCTCTTTTTTTTTTCCTGGATGGAGACCCCTTTCGTGATGAGGTGTGCCACGTAGAAAGATTTCTTGACTAGTGTGGTGATGTGATTATCAAAGGAGAGACTACTGTCCACCTGAGTCCTAAGGTCTCTTACTACAACTTCGGCGTTAAGTGGATTACCACCTATGTGGTAGTTCATGGGTACTGAGTTTTTACCAAAGGGGGATGACAGTGCACATTTTGGCATTGAGCTTGAGGCCATGGCTCTGACACCAGGCATCCATCTCACTGAGGCCCTTCTGTAGGATGTCCACATCCTTCGGGGACTTGACTGTGGCACCTAATTTGCAGTCATCTGCAAATTTAGTCAGTCAGAGGCCCTCTGTGTTAGCCAGTACTTCCGAGAAGTAGATAAACAGGAGAAGGACCCAAGACAGAACCCTGTGGTACTCCACTTGTCACAGGTTTGAAGTCAGATTTGGAGTCTGCAACTTTTACAGTGTAGGCTCTATCAATGAGTCAGTTGGCAACTTATCTTGTGACGTATGGATTTATACTCTGTTTAGTGAGTTTATCTATGATTCCAGAATGGGGGATGGTGTCGAAAGGCTTGGTGAGGTCGAGATAGGCTGTGTAAACTGCCTTACCCTCATCTAAGGCTTTGGTGACTGTTTCAAAGAAGTCAATCAGGTTCAGGAGACATGATCTGCCCTGCACAAGTCTGAACTGGGTGGGGTCCAGCGTATGGAGGTTACCAATGTCTTTGTTTATGAGTTCCATGATGATACGTTCCATGGCCTTGCAGACCAGGCTCATCAGGCTAAATAGGGTGATAGTTCCCGGGGTCCATGGTGGCTCCCCCTTTGTAGAGTGGTATAACTGTTGCTGTGTGCCACTTGGTGGGTACAAAGCCTGATGTGAGGCTGTGATTGAACATGGTGCTTAGGTGGGGGGGGGGGGGCAGTTCATATAGAACGCAGCTTGGGATGTTGTCCAGTCCCATGGATGCTGTGTTCTTGGCTTTGGAGAGTGCAGTTTTTACCTGCTCATTTGTGATTGCAGGGGCACTGCATTCTTCAGTATGGATATGGGCCCTCTAGGGAGTGAGTGGGGGTTAAAGTTGGCACTGAGCCTGTCAGCCAGGATGTTGGTGATATCAGTTGGTTCTGTAATTTTCGAGCCATTGTGCTGTAACTCAGAACAGATCTGGGTGTTGCCACTGAGATTCTTGACATAGCTATAGAATGCTTTGTGGTTGTCCTTAGAGTCAGTGGCAGTCTTGTTTTCATAGCTTGCTTTGGAGGATTTTATGAGGGATCTCGGCTTTTTACTGATGCTGACTAGGGAGCTCCTCCACTTGTGGGATTTTACTCTTTTGCAACAGTTTCTTCTTTCTGTTGTAGAGTTTGTTTATAGCGGGGAACCAACAGATTGGCTCCCTTTTTTTGGAGGATAGCGTCTTCGTCTAGGGATAGCACAATCCATGCACTCGTGTAGGTCAATATAGAGTGGATTTGTATAAGATTCGGCAGTCATAACTGTATTGTCATCTGCATGGGTGTTGTGAAGTTTGCCACTTCTGTCTTAAGTGGCGTGAAGTTGGCTTTGGAGAACATTTTTACAGTGGTTTCCTTAATAGGGGGTGGGTTCGGGATGTGGATATCTATGGTGATTAGCTTATGGTCAGATCTGACCAATGAAGAGGTGACTTCATGTGTGGAACACCGGTCAGTCATGTTGGTAATGACTAGGTCTAGGATATTATTGCCCCTGGTGGGGGTGTGGATAAGTTGATCCAGGACATTGGAGTTTATGAATTCCAAAAAGCGGTGAACGAAGGAGTTGGTACATGAGTAGTTTTCCCAGTTAATGGTGGGATACTTGAAATCGACCATTATTAGGCTGTTTGTTTGAACCCTAATATCTTCCAGTATGTCAAGAAAAGAGAAGTGGGAATCCTGGGGCATGGTGGGGGATCTGTAGCAAGCTACAATATGGATTGCAGTTCTGCCCAGAGTTAGTTGTACTTGGATAATTTCAGATGCATTATGTTAGGCAATTAGCCTGGAGGTGTGGATATCCTTAATGAATATGGACACACCTCCACCCTTGGTGTTCTGGTCCTGGTTAGATGGCCGAAAGGTATTGTATGAGTTATATCCTGGTAATGCAGGGTGCTCTCTGGAGTCTTGAACCAGGTTTCAGTCACTGCACAGATATCAATGTTCTCCATTTTAAGGAGTGCCTCGAGTCAGTGCATTTTGAGGTTTAGACTTCTAGCATTGAGTAGCATTACCCTCAGTTTTTGCTTGCCTGTATCTGTTACGGTGGTGGGTTTGTCGCTTGAACCTTGCATAAAAAAGGCACTACATGGGTGGCAAGAGCCTTAGCCTGTATCCGGAATCCCAGGGGCAACAGGTGCAGGCCATCTCTGGCAAAGCATTGTGGCCTGTCAACCATGTTGTCCCAGGTAGACAGATACTGGATCCCCTTAGAATGACACCAGCAGCTTAGCCAAATGTTGAAGTCAATCATTTTGTCTTTGTACTGTGGTATCATTCTGGGTGAAGGTAGGATGCTACTCAGGGTCATACCTGCCTGGATTACAAGATCGGAGAGCTCCTCCATGTCAAGGGAGGTATGTCTCAGGTCGTTCATACCAACATGGACAATGACAGAGTCATATTTGTAGTTGTTGTGGAGTGACCTGAGTGTGTGGGTTATGTGGCAGATCCTGGAACCCAACAGAGAGCTATAACAGTAAGCTTCTCCTGTCTATTCTGATGAGTGGAACATCAGTGTGCCTGACTATAGAGTCACCTATGACTATTGTGTTAGGCATGTTGTTTTGCCTTATGGGCTGTGTTTGAGTGGCACACTGGGTCTGTGTGTTGTGTCTTTTGGGTTGTGTTGATGGTGGAGGTTGCTTGTGTTTCTGCTTTGGAGATCTCTGTTGCTTGGGCAGATTCTTACTGAGAGCCTCCGAGAATGTCTTCGTGTATCTATGTGTGGGTTGTGGTGGTGTAGGTGTAGTGTGACTGTATGATGAATGTGGTGTGGTTCGAGTGTTTACCTTCTCCTCTTGACTGAAAAGTTCAGGCTTGGGTTGAGAGAGCTTTGCCTCCAGTTTGGCAAGATAAATGCATCTGTCACAGGTTGTAGCGTTGCATGGTAGGAGGAGAGGATTGTCAGTGTACATGAGGCAATTGCTACATTGCCCCAAGATGCCCAGATTCATCTAGTAGACAGGAGAGAACACCGGGAGCTCTCCCTTGGACATGGATAGGATTTTTTTGTTTTGTTTGTTTTTTTTTTACTTTAAGGCAAATACAGCAATAAAACACTTTTAACATGGAAAATAGGCTATTGCAATTGAATGTGTAGCCATTTACAGTTAATCAGATGAAAAACACTTAAAGATGCATAGATGCCCTTCTTTTCTATGTTGCAATATTCTGTCCCTCCCGCCTCCCCCCCCCTACAGCTTGTCACTTCCCTGGATGACTTATTGTTTTCTTTAGGACTGTTGTTCCTCATGGGGAATCATTGTTCTGAGGATGATGCATGCGGACGTCCTTTTATGGCTGACGTTAGAGCAGACGTGCAATGTCCCACGTTACTGGCAGTGGTTAGAAATTTTGTATACTGTCTGGTTGTTGGGGTATATAGGGTGGAGGACAACCCATATGTAAAGAATACTGCAACATAGAAGAGAAGGACATCTATGGTTATGGTAAGATTTTACACACTGTTCTTTATATCAAGTTACAAAAACATGTTAGATAGCCGAGGAAACCTTCATTTATTGTATTCTGCATAGAATGTTCTTTTTTGGCAGGATTTTGGCAGGATTCACTAGTCATTAGAAATAAAATCTGTTTTCTGCATTGTATACTGTAGTGGTTTTATATATATAGATATATATATATATATTTGGACTTTTGACAAGATTTTAGTTTGCTCCCAGCTGTGCAAATGCAAATATCCACTGTGTAGCTTTTTTTAAGATGTTAATGTTCAGAGTACAGGTTTGTTGCTAGTGACCTGCCCAAAGTGTTTTGCACATATCTTCAGAGAAAAGAAACCTGCATTATAGTTGTTGCCAAATTATAACCCCCACCCCCCCTACCCCAAAGTTTATTTATTTATTTTTATTTTATTTTACATTTGTTAACCGGGATGGTCCGACTGGATACATGTCCTTTTTCAGCGGAGGCCCGGGGAGAAAAGCTCCAACAGAGTTACATTGATAATTAGGTACAGTAAATGAGCTGAAAGAACTTAACAAAAACATAGGCTATTTACATACAAGTACAAGACTGCCATTACTATTTCTGAGATTACTACAAATGTAACATTAATAACATATTAGCAAGGACGGTAGGCAGTATAATGACATAGAGTTAGACAGGATACATATTTCTTTATCACAGTATACAAAGTACTTATCATCTTAGCTAGTTGTTTATGTTTTAGTTAATGGCACAGAGCTAGTCTGGGTTTGAGCAAGGACATAGCCAGTGTGACTTGAAGTGGAGTTTTAGACTATTTTTGAATTGACTTAGAGAAGTTGCAAGCGTGATGTTATTTGGGAGAGAGTTCCATATTTTACCAGTGATGTTGGCAAATAGCGCGTCACCACCTAGGTTGAGAGATTTAGTTGTTTGGACAAGGAGTCTGTTTTCTGAGCAAAGGCAGCTTAGATTGGAGTAGGGAGTCATTAAGTTTTTTAGTGCTGGGGTATTCTCAGGTTGTTTAAGGATTTTGAAGGCCTCTGTGAGTTGGGACTGGTGAAGAAGGTGTGGGAATTCTATCCATCCAAGCTTTTTCAGGTTAGTACAGTGGTGTGTTCTGTAGGGTAGGCCTGTAACGAACCTGGCAGTGTGATTATAGCAGGATGAGAGCTTGGCCAGATCAGATTTGTTAAGGTGAGTGAGGACAGGAGAGGCATATAGTAGGGTAGAGAGAAGGTGTGAACGGGCTGTGGCTGCCCTGGCATTCGGGTAAGGAAGGCTTTAATTCTATATAGGGTCCCAAGTTTCTTGTTGACTGACTTAATGGCTTGGTTGATATGTATATCAAATCTGAGTTTATTGTCAATGTTTACTCCTAATAGCTTTGTATAGGTGTCTGGGGAGATGATGGTCCCATTATTGGATTTTATAGTGAAGTTTTCAGTCGGAGATCTATTGGTTGGGTAGAAGAGAAGTAACTTGGTTTTGTTTGGATTTAAGATCAGGAGATGGTTGGCAAGCCAGTTTTCGACTTTGGTGAAGCTATGTTGGGTGGTAGTTAGTAGATTTGCAAGAGAGGCATTGGAACATATTATAGTCAAGTCATCTGCATATTGAATGCAGGTGGCTTCAGGGATGACTGTTTGGATGTCGTTTATGAAGACTGAAAAGAGGAGAGGTCCTAATATGGAACCTTGAGGAACTCCTATGGTATTTGGTAGTAGGCAGGAGAGCTTGTTTTGCCACATTACTGCTTGTTGTCTCCCAGTGAGGTAAGCTTGAAACCAGTCAAGGGCTGGAGTACCTAGATACAGGGTTTTTAAAGTATATAGAAGTAACTGATGGTTTACCATATCGAAGGCTTTCGATAGGTCCAGGAAGAAAGCGGAGGATATTTTTTTATTATTCCGGTTAAGATTAATGTTTTCAGTAAAAGAGAGGAGGGCAGTGGTTGTACTATGATGGGGTCTGAATCCATGTTGAGAGTCTGTGAGTAGTTTATTTTGGGTTAGATAGAGCATTAGTTGGTTGTGCATGCACTTTTCCATAATTTTGGCAAGTGGTGATAGTATGGCTATAGGTCTATAGTTGGATAGTTCTGTGGATGAACCTCCTTTGTGGAGAGGAATAACATAGGATATTTTCCAAATTGAGGGGATTGAGGCCTCTGTTATGGTTCTGTTAATTAGGATTGAGATAGGGTAGGCTACGACATCTGCAGCAATTTGCAGGTATTCAGCCGGCAGAAGATCGGCTGAAAGGGTGGTTGGCTTCAGTTTTTTCAAAAGGGATCTGATAAAGGATGTGGACACTGGCTGGAAGTTAAAAGAGAGTGGTGAGTTGGGTTTAGTGTTTATAGAAGTGTGGGGAGGAGAAAGTTGGTTAGCTAATGACTGGATGGTTTCTGTGAAGAAAGTATTGAATTAATTGGCTATATCTTCTTGGCTCTTGTCAGATAATGTTCCTGGGGTCGGAGTAGTGGATTTGCCTGGTTGGAGAAGTTTATTTATGCCTGCCCAGTACTTTTGAGGGTTATTCTGATGTTTATGTTGCAGATTGTAGAAGTAATTTTTCTTATCTAGTATGATGGCTTTTTTAGTCTCATTTTTAAGTTGTTGGAATTTGATACGATCTAGGGATAGTTTGGTAGTGTGCCATTTATCCCACGCTTTGTCTCTAGTTGTTATTTTGGTTTTGGTGTCTGTTGTTAGCCAGGGTGCTAGTTGAGTTTTAATTCTTATTGAGCGTTTAGGGGCATGCGAGTCAAGTATAGTAAGGAATGAATTGTTAAATGATGACACTGCCTCATCAAGGGGAAGGAACTTTAGTTTTGTCCAGTTACATGATTTGAGTTCAAGTTGAAATTTAGTTGGGTCAAAGTTTTTCTTGGATCTGATAGACCTATAAATAGGTAAGCTTGTACAATTAATTTTGTCTTTCATGATGTATGTGAGCAGGTGATCACTAAGATCATTAGGGAGAGTTCCAGACATATAGTTCTGGGGATGACTGTTGGTGAGTATCCAGTCTAGTATACTCTCTTTTTGGTTATTGTTACCTGTACGTGTGGTAGATGATATTATCTGAGAGAATCCATGTAGGTTAACAGGGATGGGGTTGGACTGTGCTGTGCATTGGTTCCAGTCAATATTAACATCGCCCAGGACAATGGTTTCTTGAGGGTGGTAGTTGGCTATCCAGTGTAGAATGACCTCTAGTGTTTCTACATTGTTCCCAGGGGGAATATAGGTGACAATTAGGTTAATGCCCTTATGATTATTTAGTAGAATTTTTAGAGCTAGTATTTCAGCGTTAGCGACCTGGGGTGGTTGTATAGGGTTAGTTATGATGTTAAGTGTGCTATTATATAAGACGGCTATTCCACCTCCTCTTTTCTTTACTCTATCTGCCCTAAGTATATTGTAACCAGGAGGCAGGATCTCATTGTCTTTGGTTGATGGCCGGAGCCATGTTTCAGATAGACACATTATGTTGGGGAGGTATGTGGCTAGTACAGCATGCTGGCTATGTATCTTATTGTTTAGGCTTCTAATGTTTAAGTGGCATATTAGGAGGGAGTTGACCAGTCAGTGGGAGAGTGGTGGGCTGGTAGGATTTTGAGTTGAGGTTGGGCCTGGATTAGGATGGATGTCCCCATCTTTGATTATGTTTTTTCTTAGATACGCTAGTAGTCTAATAACTTTGAATAGTAGTTTTAGTTCATATTTGGATTTTGGTGTTGATTGGAGTGGTTTTTTTAGAAGCAAGTGGTTGGAATTTATAATTTTTGGGGTAGTGTAGTAGTGGGCAAGTTCCGCAGTCAGTGGAGGTAGGGGGGTCTTGGTTTGGCATTTTGGATAAGAGAAACCTACGAATGTGAGATTTTCATAGCTAGTAAGAAAGTATGGCAGAATTAAGAGTGGTAAGATAAGAGGAAGGAGTTTATAATTATTTATAGACATGTTATATGTCATCAATGGGTGGAGTCAATGTGCTTCAGAGGAATAGTAGTGATTAAACAGTAAAGTGGTGGGGGGGGAATTGGAGAGGAAGTTGTGTAGGTTGGAGAGGAAGTAGGGGTGTGGCCTAGTGGCTATAAATGTAGACACAGTGGGGGCAGGTGTGATAAGGGGGCAGGGAGGGGAGCGAAGCGAGCCCGAGCGAAGCGGAGCAGGGCTAACCCAGTCCCAGTTTTTGGTCCTATGAGTGGGGTAAATAGTCTGATAGTGTAAGTAAGCAGATTGGAGTACAGGCTTGAAATTCAACATAAACATATACATTTGTAAAGTGTCTAATACAATTCAACATAAATAGGCATTTACAGTTGTAAAACACTTACTGGAGAGACACTGAGCCTTCATGGGGCCTGTAGCAGAGTGGATTGTAGTTTTACAAATGGTGCCTGCCACAGGTAATATTTATTAACTCTGGGATTGTCTTAAGGTAATAAACAGGGAAGGGGAGGGGAGAACAAGTGTGTGAGCAGGCAGTTCTTTGTACTGCTGCTAATGAGCCAAAGCAAGATAAGTATGTGTTAAGAACAATCACAATTGACCAAGGACTGCTCTGAAACTGTAAGTCTTGTCTTAATTTCTCAGGTGGAAAACCAGGATAACCTTGTATCAGTAGGCTACTGTGGTATAGTTTAAATAAACAAACACACAGTATTGTATTAAGTTTGCATTTGTATGTCATCAGTCCTCATCAGGTAAAAGACAACATAATAAACTGGATCCCTCTTTTAGACTGTAATAACATCTGTGGTGCAAGTAGAATTTTGTTTGGTACCCTACATGTTAAGTTTAATAATTCTGAAGTATCCATGTAAAGAGAGAGAGAGACTGTAGCATGGTCTTAAACAACTCTGTATCAATTTCCAGAATCTGTCTTTTCTGTTTTTAGCAGTTCTATATCTTTTGTTATGAAATTATATGAAATTGTGAAATACTTGCTGTTTTCTCTGTACTCAGATCAAAGACAGATATTTATTTATCTCAGTGTATTTCACTGACTGTATGAGACACTGTGAAGATCATGCCTGCAGAGTACAGAACAATGCATTAAAAGATCACTTAGTCTTTCTGTCTATATGTAACATGAGCGTATGTACGCATATGCATATATACTGTGTATGAAACTCCCATATACATACATCTCTCCACGTATGTACAAGTGTGTGTGTGTGTGTGTGTGTGTGTGTGTGTGTGTGTGTGTGTAATTTCATTTGGAAATACTGAATTAACAAATTGCCAATTCTCACTACATCAAACCCACCACATTGAAAATTTCAAACCCAAATCACTATAGGTTGTAAGTGTGAAGGTAACACTTTGCATTTACAACTTCTTACTGCAATTTAAGGTAAACTACACATCTATATAGGAAAACTCAATGCTTCACACCCCCTCCACATGGGGCTGTGCCTGCCTAACCCCTGAGTTATATATATCAACTGCATGGTTGGACAAACCTAACCAAAGAGAGAATGCCAGTACTGAGCTGCTGTTTACCATATACGAGTCAACTGTAGCATAATTTGTTGAAATGTGGTTTCAGTATGATGGCAGGTTGGTTCTAATGTTTAAGACAATGTGCTGCTAGTTGTAACCCTACAGCAGTCCTGTGTTTATTTTCCACAGCCTGCATTTGCCTACTGTTTGACCCTGAGTAAGTCACATAACCATTCATTGGTCTTGGGTCACCCCTGAAAAGGGACTGTTACCTAGAGGAATTACCTGGTTCATAAGTAGGTGTTATTCTGAGTATTGACTCCTCAGCTGCCCATCAACATAATGAAGCTTTGATATTAAGAATTTATATTTATATATTTTGAGAACTGCTGCCATACATAAATGTGTGTGTATATATTTATCTATGTCTGTATGTAGATATTGCTATCAACACCCTTTTTCCCATTTTGTACATGTGTTGGGTTTGTCACATCATCCGCTGGGCGGCTAGCCTTGGCATGAAAAAAATATGTATGGATGGCATTCAAGAGGTCTAGCAATCACTTTATCTAATCACAAAAGACCGGTTATAGACGAGAAAGATGCAATGATTTCTAAAACACCCATGGTCCCTGCATTTACGTCCTCTTGTGCAGTAAATTTCAGTTTTGGGCATTCTAAACATGGAAATGTATTGGTGGAGATAACAAATTCAGCTGAACCCATGTCTTCATTTCTCTTCTCAAACCCCAAACCAAATTTTTCACAACAGAAGTTTTAGATTTTACTTGGGGAGCAGTTTCCATGGGAGTAAAGGTGCAAATCCTGTGGAGTCTGTAGACTGATGTGTGTGTGTGTGTGTGTGTGTGTGTGTGTGTGTGTGTGTGTGTGTGTGTGTGTGTGTGTGTGTGTGTGTGTGTGTGTGTGTGTGTGTGTGTATATATATATATATATATATATATCTATATGTGTATATATATATATATATCTATATGTGTATATATATATATATATATATATATATATATATATATATATGTATGTATGTATATATCTTTAAGAAGCTATCCAAGGGCTTGCGCAAGTGTATAAATACTGGCCATGTGCGAGTCTGACTGCCATTTTGTAGTAAGCTGTTGAGATGTAAGCATGTATGTATGTAAGGTCTGTCTGTTAACTAATTTGTTTGTATTTTATGATGCTGCTATCCATTCTGATGTGTTTCTTTGTATTAAAGCATCTAAACAAAATACTCCACCTGCTTGTCATCTATGTTAGAGAGATACGAGCGACAGTCATTTAAATAGACCAAAGCACATGAGTATAAAGGAGATGTTTGCTGTGATTCATGCTTTGAAATCTCTTCATCACCCATGGTCACCAGGACCTGTGCAAGTGATTAAAGACAATACCACATTCATGTGGTACATAAACAAGCAGGGAGGTATAAGGTCATACCCCCTTGTGCACGCTGGCTATAGTAGATTGAGAGGTAGCTGTGTAGCATTCCTTAACTATCCAAGCATCCGTCATTCCATCAGAGCAAAACATAGTGGCAGACAATATGTGCAAGGACAAACACTCACAAATGGAAACTGAATGAGGGGGGTTTTCTTTGAACTGATACAGTGCTGAGGAGAACCTCGCATAGATCTGTTGGCCTCCTTTCAAAACAGATGACTAAGCACATTCCGCACCAGGGCGCCATGCAACCAAGCCTGGAAAACAGATACATTTTCATTCCTGTGCTGTTCCACCTTTTTCACTGAAATCCAGAGTAACACTGCAGGTTCAGAAGGATTTCTCAAAAATTATTGTGCTGACTCCCTTTTAGTCCAGCCAGCAGTCATCACACTTGGGTGATCTGCCTGCAGGTATCCCTCAGTCGGTGCGAATACCAGAGACTTAGTATTTCTGCATCGGTTGCTGTCTCTTCAGGACTGACGTCGGGTCGTCAGGGGTATAAAAACAGGCAGCCGACGCCATTACATCAGTCTTTCTTGCCGAGGAGCCTGAAGCAGAAGCAGTCCGCACGAGTGCCAGTCTGCTGTTGCCTGAGTTTTTGTTTCCGAATTGAATCATCCTGAAGTCTTCTAAAGCTGAGTACCCCATTGGGAGTCTTTTTTTCTTGTTCTAACCAATGTCAGAAAAAGTTAACAATTGTCTCGCCTGTGGAAAGCAAATACCACACCGAGATTTCCATTCTTACTGCATCACCTGTTTAGGCCCAGACCACGACGTACCTCGCTGCCGGTTTTGTGCTTTGTTCAACGCCCGAACTATTCGTCATTGAGCCCTTATTGTAGCTAAATACTTTCGTTCTCGATCTCTGTATTCTGGAATGGCTTCAGTAAGCCATCCGTCTGTCAATCTTCCGAAAAAACATAAGGATAAAGACAGAGACAGACCACACCGGTCTAAAACTGCTGACAATGCTTCCGGTTAAGCTAGTCGCCGGTTCACTGGTACTCAGTGAGGCACTTTCGCAGCCCCTGATGCCCGCTTCGATGGATTCACAGGCCGCTACCGAGACCCATTCGGAGTCTGGTATGCCGCGAGACAATCCTTTGACTACGGAACCTGCGGATTTCTCTACCTTAGATGGGTCTGGAGCTGCTGTGCAGGCGCCTGCTTCCGAGGAAGTTATTTGCATTATCACTATTCGACACAAACCGACGACTTCTTTTGCATCTTCAGTTCTTTCTAAAACTACTGAGTTTCTAAGGCCAAAAGTACGAGCTACGCCTAAAAAATAGATGACCCAAACTCAAGCGCCTGCTTCCTTGCCACAATCTCAAATGCTTAAAATGGTAGAAGACCTGATCATGCTGATTAGGGGAAGCCAGCCTTTCCCTGCTAAGAGAAAAAAAGAGACCTTGTCCCCAGCAGCTTTAACTGACCAAGAGTCTGACTCTGAGGTTTCTGAACATGAAGACATGCCTTTATCTGCCTATGAGGATTCAGATGCAGAGGAATCCATTCCTTCTGCCTCCCCTCCAGAGGATTTTTCTTTTGGTGAATCCCTGCATATTTGAGAGAGCATTTCCACTGGGAATGCCAGGGTTATCCTCAGTCCAAAAAGAGACTCGGGGAATTTTTAGATTTACCACAGCACAGACCCCCCCCCCCCCCCCTTAGCTATCTGTTCTGGATGTTGTGGATGATGTCTTTATGGAATCTAGTCTAACTCATAATACTTTATTCCCTGCTCCTAGGAAACCAGACAGGTACTATAGAGTCCCTGACTCTCACAAATTTCTTTTCAAAAAATCCTACTGCCGACCGGTCATCTCCCAAGGGCCTAAAGGAATAAAAGCAACTACAGCTAAGAATCCCACCCCTTCAGACAGGGTTTCACAAGCTTTAGACAGATGGGGTAAAAAAGTATACACCTGCAACTCTCGCCATTAGGGCATTGAATTGCCAGTTCCACATGCTGAAATACCAGCAACTTACTATGGAACTTATTAAGCAAAAATTATCTACCTTTCCTAACTGCAGAAAATAAAGAATTACAGGAGCTTATGCATTCTGCAAGCCAAGTCAGCAAGCATACCCTGCAGTGTGGGTTTGACGCCCTAGAAGCATCTTGCAGGGCAACAGTCACAGGTTCTGTACTTAGAAGGCATGCTTGGCTTAAGGAGCAGACCTTGCCAGACAATGTCAAATCAAAATTACTGGACGCTCCTTTGAACAAGGACAATCTGTTTGGCACCAAAGCAGAAGAGGTTCTAAAAAAGATGGAAGAAAAGGCTAAGTCTATGCAGACAGTCAAAGATTTTTTGCAAGTGCAGCCTCCAAGCTTCAGTAGGCATTGCCCCTCGAAACATTGGCCCTTTCCAGCACCCTCAAGGCCATCTCAAACTAGAGCCAGGGAAGACCCCCCCCCCCAAGATTACAGTCTCAGGGTATGCAAAGATCTAAGCAATGGAGTACCTCCACTTCTAGAACAGGGAGTGGTAAGCCACCCCCTTACGGAAAGAATTCACAATGACTTTTCAACGCCACTCCTCACTTCTACCCCATTGCTCGTGCCACTAGGAGGAAAAATTGCCCATCATGCAAAAAACTGGACCTCCATCACCAACGATCGATGGGTCCTCAACATAGTATCCCAGGGGTACAAATTTTATTTTCATATGCTGCCAACCCCTAAAGGGTTCCCAGACCTTCCTCCAAGCCAGTGGACAGAGGCACAAAACCAAGTTCAATCCCTTCTCTCCATAAGGGCAGTACTGCCTGTTCCTGCAGAACAGATAGGCCAAGGTTTTTATTCCAGACTTTTCCTGGTACCCAGAAAAGAGGGCACCTGGTGCCCGATCATAGATCTATTAATTCTAAACACCTTCCTGGTGGTACCAAAATTCAAAATGCTCACCCTGCAGCAGCTCCTCCCTGTGCTGTCCAAAGATGCCTGGTTAGCCACCCTAGACCTAAAGGAAGTCTATCTGCACATCCCTGTCAGGGACTCATGCAGGAAATGTCTACATTTCAGGGCGGGCTCTATGCATCATCAGTTCTCTGCATTTCTCTTTAGCTTATCCACTGCTCCCAGAGTCTTCACAAAATGCCTGGCTCTAGCCATTGCCTATTGCAGACAGAGAAAGATTCAAATATAGCCTTACTTGGACGATTGCCTGATTCAGGCAGACAGTCAGGAAAAGCTGTTGCAGCACCTGACATTTGTAAAGGGCCTTCTAACCTCCCTGGGGTACACTATCAACAAAAAGAAATCAAAACTAGTCCCCAGTCAAAAGATTATATTCGTGGGAGCAAGCTTGGACACAGCCTCCCAGATGGCATTCCTTACTCCAGAAAAACAAGCCTATCCGACAGGCTACTTCTCTCAAATGGCCACCAGAACCAAGTTGTCCGCAAGGAGAATCCTGCAGGCTCTAGGGTTTATGGCCTCCTGCATTCTACTAATTCCATATGCCAGACTGCATATGAGATAACTTTAGTGGTACTTAAAAAGTCTTTGGTGCCAACATTCTCGGGACCTGGAAACTATCATACCTTGTCTCAGGACAGAGTTTCCTTGGTGGGCAGCAGCATGCAACAACAACAAGGAACTTCCCTTTACACAACCCCACGTTGCCCAGACCCTGACCACAGATGCATCAGACTATGCCTAGGGGGCACATCTGGATGGCAGGTGCATTCAGGACCACTGGAGCCCGAACCAAATTCATCTGCACATCAACCAAAAACAGATACTAGCTGTTCAGCACACACTGACAGCTTTCAGATCCCTACTCTCACCAGGGCCCCTTCTAATAAAAACAGACAACTCCACAGTGATGTGGTACATCAACAAGCAGGGGGAGACCCACTCTTACCCACTATACAGGCTAGCCATGACCCTGTGGAACACGGCATTGGCTGTGCATATTCACCTGCAAGCTCAGTTCCTGCCAGGCAAACAACTCTCTGGCAAATGGCTTAGGCAGAAATCTCCTAGACCCACATGAGTGTCAATTAGAACTCAACACCTTCAGCCTTCTAACCCAGAAATGGGGTACCCCGATGGTGGACCTATTTGCCTCCCCCTACAATCACCAGCTCAGCAAATTCTGCACCAGGGCACCTCACAGCAAGGCCTGGAAAGTGGATGCCCTATCCTTCCAGTGAGTAAACCTCTCAATCTATGCATTTCCCCCTGTGCCTCTTCTTACAAGAGTACTACTCAAGATAAGACAGGAAAGACCAAGGGCAATCCTGATTGCCCCAGACTGGCCACTCCAAAACTGGTACTCACTACTGCGCAGTCTGTCACCGGTGCCACCATGGCATGTACCCCAGATTCCAACCCTCCTCACTCAGCAGGGGGGGGCAGAGCTTGCATCCGCACCTGCAAACCCAGAACCTTGCAACCTGGCTTCTTCCTTGAGTTCTCCTCCAGTGGCTAGGCTAAGCAAGCAGGTGCTGGATGTCATTCCTGAAGCCAGAAGACCCAATACAAGGAAATCCTATGCTGTTAAGTGGAAAAGGTATTGTTCCTGGATTCACTCTAAAGGAGTGGACACAGCACAGCCCTCCTTACCTCTCATCCTGGATTACCTAGCAGACCTACTCCACAGAGGCCTGTCCTTCTCTTCCATTAAGATCCATAACTCTGCCATCTCTGCTCATTACAGCACTGAGCCACCTCTCTTCTCTCACCCTCTCATCAAGCAGTTCCTGAGAGGGGCTAACCTCTTAAGGCCACCAAGAACAGCCCCCACCCCTGGTTGGGACATTAACTTTGTGCTCGAAAAGCTCACGCTGCCCCCTATTAGCCTGGAGCATCAGCAGAGTTAAAATTCCGCTCTTGGAAAATAGCCTTACTTCTGGCCATCACTTCAGCTAGAAGAGTGCCTGAGGTATAATCACTTATGGCTGTGGAACCTTTCATTATTTTTCATGCTGACAGGGTCTCCCTCAGGACTAACCCTACTTTTATGCCTAAAGGTGGTGTCCAGTGTGGCTCTCAACCAATCTACCCATTTGCCCACCCTTTTCCCTAATCCTCAAGATAAGGGGAAAGGATCCTGCACTCTTTAGATGTGCACATTCAGCTCAGATTCTACCTTGATAGGACTAAGCCTGTCAGAAAATCTTGACCAGTTACTAGTTAGCTTTGCACCAGGGGCAGAGGACAAGGCCATATCCAAACCATCTCCAAATGGATAGCACACTGTATCCATTTCTGTTGCAAACACCATGGGAAACCACCCCCTCTGGGGGTCTGAATGCATTCCACTAGGGCAACTTCAACCTGTACAGCATTCTTCAGGGGAGTCCCTACCAGGGACATTCTGGAAGCTGCTACTTGGAGTTCTGTTCACACCTTCACCAAGCATTACCACCTGCCTATCTTTTTTAAATCCAGGGCAGGATTTGCAACAACAGCCCTACAGGGCATACTAGTTAGCCCCAACTCTTCTTGACTGCCTCCACCCATTATTCATCTTTGGGAATCAACCCAAGTGTGATGACTGCAACAGTGAAACACGAAGAACATAGTACAGTTGTATACACTTACCATAAATGTAGATGTTTGAGTGTATTCACTGTTGCACTCCTGGTTTCCCACCCTCCAGCCCCCTTGTCTCGCTCTCTCTCTCTCTCTCTCCTTCTCTAATTCTCTTACTCACCCCTTACAGGGCTGTTGGTATTTACTTTTTACTGCTGGTGTTTTTACCACCGTAACTTAGCTCCCCATTTGGGGGCTCCTGACATTTTGGGCAAGAAAAATTGATGTATTGGTGTTAGCTACCCGTTTTTATACCCCTGATGTTAGTCCTGAAGCGACAGCAACCTACTCAGAAATACTAAGTCTCTGGTATTCGGGCTGACTGAGGGCTACCTGCAGGACTGCTTTTGCAAAACCCACCCTGGATTTGGAAAAGATAGGCAGATAACCCAAGTGTGATGATTGCAACAGTGAATACATTCGAACATCTACATTTATGGTAAGTGTACACAGCTATACTTTCTCCATTCTTATGGCCAAGGGCAATTTCCATAAGCTTCTTCACATACTGTATATATTTGCAAAAGTATGGGAAAGTTTGATGCGCTCAATTCTCAATCAAGTTCAATTGACTGCCTGGATGAATCAATTCTGAGATCTTTTAGCTTCTTATTTCGAGGAAGTGCAGCAGGTACTAAAGTAGGCAAGAAAACCTGCTACTAGAAAATTATATATTAGCAAATATAACCAATTTTCTGGTTGGTGCGTAACCAGTAACCAGGGGTTCTCTTATTACTCTGTAAAGGTTTATTTTGCAGCCATTTTGACATGTCTGACCACGGGCACTCATTTCTTCTCTGGTTTTGATAAAAGTCTCTGAACAATGTTTTACACCTGAGATGACCTCACAAATGTGTTGCTCATCCTTGGAATCTGTACTTTGTGTTGTAAAAGTTGTCTGTGTCACTTTTTGAACCTGCTCATTCTGCTGATTTAAAGTTCCTGATTTGGAAAATTGTAGTCACCTTTGCTCTGATATCTGCAAGAAGTGGATCTGATTTGCAAGCTCTTATGGTAGGTGAACCTTACCTCATATTCCACAGAAATAGTCGCACTAATAACAAGCACGTCTCTTATGCATATAGTGGATGTCCTTCATGGATGCATCTGCAGTCATAACAAATGGGTTGTCCTGTCGTCAGGCAGCCCTTCGGTTGGCCGGATTCCAAAGTCTGGGTCCGGCTTCGGCTGATGTCGCACTTCACCCGACGTCATCTCTGCTGGTCTTCGGGTATAAAGGCATCAGCCGATGCCATTTTCCTCAGTCTTTCTTGCCGCGTGGCGCCCGAAGCAGAAGCTGTTCGCAAGTGCCGGTCGGTCAGATCCAGAGATTACTACTACCGAATACTACTTCGAAGACTTCTAAAAGCTAAGTACCCCGTTGGGGACTCTTTCTTGCCTCAGCCGATGTCAGAAAAAGTCAATAACTGTTTAACTTGTGGGAAACAAATACCTCATAAAGATTTCCACTCTTACTGTTTGCCTTGCTTAGGCCCAGACCATGACGTAGCAGCCTGTTCGGCCTGTGCTTCCTTCAACCGACGAACGCTTAGGCGTCGGTCGGAGTTTGCTGAACAGTTTTTCGGCTCAGATTTTGCATACATTATGCCGTCGGATCCTCCGACTTCCCAAATTGTTAAAAAACGCAAAGAAAAAGACCGACACTCGCGGTCCGCGGTTTCGGCCGAAACCACGGTTAAGCAAGCCGCGAGTGTCTCGGTTTCGGCCGAAACAGAGCAAACTGGTCAATTTTCAGCCGAATCCATGACAACTACTGAGGCCCCTGCTACCTTACCTGAATCAGCCTCAGAAATTTTACCTACAAATGTGGTTCCTAGTGATTTATCGGACACCATTCCTTTGGATGTCTCTACCCCAGCACGTGGTGCTGCTAGGCCTCCTGCAGCCATGTCTATTAAGGCCTTTGCCAGGGCTAAAGCAGCCAAATCTGCTAAATCAGTGCCTGTTAAACCCCCCTCACACAGGCCCACTTCTAGCTCACAAATGCTTACTCTGGCAGAAGATTTAATATCCTTAATTAGGGGATCCCAATCTCACCCAGACAGGGCCTCTCAGCCCCCAGAAAAGAGACCTAGAACAGAGCCCCCCGAGCCTGTGTCCTCTGATGATTCTGCGGATGACTCAGACATTACAGACCAGCCAGAGGCTCCTTTTTCCAATTATGAAGATTCTGATGCTGAAGAATCCATTCCAGCTGCCTCTCCACCAGAGGAATTCTCCTTTGGGGAAACCTTACATGCCATGAGAGAACTATTCCAATGGCAGGGACAAGATTTCTCAGATTCAAGAAAAAGGCTTAGGACTTTTCTGCACTTACCACAACACAGGCCCTTAGCTATACCTCCTGTTCTGCCTGTTGTGGACGATGCATTTAATGATGTCTGCACTGCACCTGATTCTTTACCTCCAGCCCCTGCCAAACCAGATAGATTTTACAGGGTACCAGACACTCATCACCACCTATACAAGGCCCCACTTGCAGACCCCGAAACTATATCCCAGGGGCCTAAGGCAGTAGCCTCGACCACAGCAAAAAACCCTATTCCCTCTGAAAGGGAATCCAGGTCCTTAGAGATGGGGTAAAAAAGTCTACACCTCTGCTACACTCTCAGCTAGAGCTTTAAACTGTCAGTTTCACATGATCCAATACCAAGAGTTTATGCTTGATCAGTTAATTAAAAGCTGTCCTCTGATGAATCTTTAGATAAGAAAAATGTATTAGAAATGGTAAATAACATCCAACAGGTTAGTAACCATTCCTTAAAATGTGGCTATGATGCACTGGAGGCTTCATTTAGATCAGCCATGACTGGCACAGTGATAAGAAGGCATGCATGGTTGAAAGAACAGGTCTTACCGGATCATGTTAAAGCAAAACTATTAGATGCTCCTATGGATAAGGCCAGTCTATTTGGGGAACCTGCACAGCAGGTAATGAAGAAAATGGAAGAAAAGGCAAAATCTGTACAAACAGTTAAGGATTTCTTACAGGTTCAGCCCCCAAGGTTTAGCAGGAACTGGCCTGCCAAAAATTGGTCCTTTCCTGACTCCACAAGATCCCAAAGGGGCAGGAATAGACGCTCTAGGGGCAGAAATCAATCCAGAGGAGGTGCCTACAGAGGACGACAGTGGCAAGGCAATAACCGAGGCACAGACACAGCCACTGCCACTGCAACAGGACAATCACAGTGACTTGGCTCTGACCCCGCCTACCAGGGAACAAATAGCAGCACCATTAGGCGGAAAGTTAGCCTTATTCTCGAAAAATTGGCACTACATCACAAAAGACAAGTGGATTTTGCAAACCATAGACCAAGGCTACCGTTTCCACTTCCACACTTTACCAGTAAAAAGAGGAATGCCAAAACTACCTCCAAATCAAAAAATAGAAGCTCTGCAGCAGATAGCAGAATTATCAAAGATGAGAGCTGTGGAAAGAGTACCAATAACAGAACAGGGCAAAGGATTCTACTCCAGACTCTTCCTAGTGCCAAGAAAAGAGAAAAACTGGAGACCTATTCTCGACCTGTCCATCTTAAACACATACATCATTGTCCCAAAATTCAAAATGCTGACCCTACAGCAACTTCTTCCCATGCTGGGCAAGGAGTGTTGGCTGGTAACTCTAGATCTCAAGGAGGCATACCTGCACGTCCCCATTCGACCAAATTGCAGAAGATACCTCAGATTTCTTGCAGGATCAGAGCACTATCAATTCTCAGCATTGCCCTTTGGCTTATCTACTGCCCAGAGTATTCACAAAATGCCTGGCATCAGTAATCGCTCACTGCAGAGTACAGGGAATCCAAATTTACCCATACCTGGATGACTGCCTGTTACAAGCGGACAACAAAAGCAAGCTGACAACAGACTTACAAAGGGTCATTTACTTGCTACAAGCCCTGGGATACACAGTCAATTTACAAAAGTCAAGGCTGATACCATCCCAAACAAGAACCTTCTTGAAGCGGAATTGGACACAGTAAAACAAATGGCATTCCTAACTGCAGAAAAACAAAAAGAGCTCCCTCTTTACTTCTTGGCATTAACAAAGCAGAACAAACTAACAGCAAGGAAAGTTCTGCAGGCTTTGGGCTTCATGGCATCATGCATAATCGTGGTCCCACATGCCAGACTGCATATGAGAAAGTTACAGTGGTACCTAAAGAATTTATGGTCTCAACACAGGCACAGCTTAGAAACAGAAATACCACTAATCCCATGCCTAAAACAGGAGTTCCTATGGTGGGCTCAAGCATGCCAGGCAAACCCAGGCTTACCCTTCCACAACTTTCGAGCAAGCCAAACCATCACAACGGACGCCTCAGACCTAGGATGGGGGGCGCACATGCTGGACAAATGCGTACAAGGACTGTGGACTCAGGACCAGCTGCACCTGCACATAAACCAAAAGAAATGCTGGCAGTAAAACTGGCAATCCAAAATTCAGACCTTTCCTCAAAGAAGGCCATTTGATGATAAGGACAGACAACACCACAGTCATGTGGTACATCAACAAACAGGGAGGCACTCATTCATACCCCCTATGCAGAATGACTTTGGACCTTTGGAATCTGGCTCTCAGCTACAACATCCAGTTACAGGCAATATTTGTTCCGGGAAAAGAGAACACACTAGCAGACATGTTAAGCAGAACCACCTCGGATGCTCACGAATGGATGCTACACCCGGACATCTTCAAGGCCATCACAAAGAAATGGGGAATGCCACAAATAGATCTATTCGCTTCCCCACTCAATCACCAGCTCAAAAAATTCTGCACAAGGACATTCCACCCACTTGCATGGAAGGTGGACTCTCTATCCTTCAGCTGGAAAGGCCTGACAGCATATGCATTTCCACCTCTTCCCTTGATGCACAAGGTACTACTGAAAATCAAAGAGGAACGTCCAAGGATAATTCTGATAGCTCCGAACTGGCCAAGACAACACTGGTACCCATTGCTGAGGAGCATGTCTCGGGAGAAAATGTGGCCAATACCATTGATGGCTCTGATGTTAACTCAGAACAACTACAACATCATACATCCCAACCTAAAAACCTTGCAACTGACTGCCTGGAACATCACATAGCAGCAACTAACCCAGACCTTTCCCAAAGGGTTAAAGACATTATCCTTGAAGCCCGCAGACCTTCAACAAGAAGGAACTATGCAGGAAAATGGAAAAGGTTCGTCATTTGGAGTACTGAAAGAGGAAAAGATGTGTCGAACATAGATATTGCTAACATTCTGGAGTACTTGGCAGAGCTTCTACATACAGGCCTGTCCTATTCCTCCATCAAGATACATGCATCAGCTATTTCAGCAGAATACAGCTTTGATCCTCCTGTCTTTTCACATCCTCTACTCAGGCAGTTCCTCAGAGGGATTAAGAATGTAAAACCTCCTAGGAAACCACCATTACCAGCATGGGACTTGAACTTTGTACTAGAAAAGTTGACACTCCCTCCGTTTGAGCCAGCAGCAACAGCAGATCTACAACACCTGTCATGGAAAACTGCTTTCCTACTGGCTATTACTTCAGCAAGGAGGGTTTCGGAACTACAGGCCTTAATGGCAGTGCAACCCTTCCTAATCTTCCATCAAGATAGGGTGTCCATGAGAACTAATCCTACATTCATGCCTAAGGTGGTATCCAGAGTGTCTTTAAACCAGGCAATCCACCTACCTACCTTCTTTCCCAATCCACAAAACAGAGGTGAAAGAATGCTGCATACCTTGGATGTACATAGACAGTTACGCTACTACCTGGACAGAACCAAAAGTAACAGAAAAACTGACCAGCTTTTTGTAGCCTATGCAACAGGAAGGGAAGGAAAAGCAATTTCCAAACAGACAATCTCCAAATGGATAGGAAATTGCATAACATTCTGTTACTCCTACCATGGAAAACCAATTCCACAGAACATAAGACCTCATTCTACAAGGGCTACAGCCACTACCATAGCTTTCTTACGAGGAGTGGCAACCAAGGACATTATTGAGGCGGCTACTTGGACCTCCGTGCATACATTTGCCAAGCATTATAATCTACCTCTATACTCTAGATCCCGAGCAGGGTTTGCCACTGCTGTACTGCAAGGGATCCTAACTACACCATAATTTTTATTCCTCCTCCCCTAGTTTGGCTATGGTATTCTACCCATTTGTTATGACTGCAGATGCATCCATGAAGGACATAGTACAGTTTTGTACCTACCATAAATGTAGATGTCCGAACTGGATAGCATCTGCAGTCAGGATTACCCTCCTCCTTCCCCTCTGTGGTATTCCTAGGGTATTTACCCTCCTAATAGCTAGCTGGGGGGGGGGAGTCTCTTATGGTGTATTTGTTTGTATATATGTACATACATGCTTATTTTTGTGTTTGCCTTCTACTATTTTGGAAACATTGGCATTTATCCAAAATTTAGCTTTCCAAGAGGGCAATTGGCATCTGGGGCAAGAAACACTGAGGAAAATGGCGTCGGCTGATGCCTTTATACCCGAAGACCAGCAGAGATGACGTCGGGTGAAGTGCGACATCAGCCGAAGCCGGACCCAGACTTTGGAATCCGGCCGACCGAAGGGCTGCCTGACGACAGGACAACCCATATGTTATGACTGCAGATGCTATCCAGTTCGGACATCTACATTTATGGTAGGTACAAAACTGTGTTTCAAAATGTCCCTTCAATCCTCGTTTCCAATTATCCTTCCTCAGGTTTTTCTGGTTATCTTGGATATGAAGAATGCCTACCTGCATATTCCTATTCATCCAGGCTGCAGAAAGTCTTAAAATCTTGTGCGTTATTAATTGTTTCATTTTTTTTCTTTACCCATTGGTCTTTCAACTGCTCCACAAATATTCACAAAGTACTCGTTATTGCCTTTTGCAGACTTCAAGGGATTTACATTTTCCCTTGTCTGGATGTTCTCTTGATTCATGCTCCATTAAAGATTTGCCTGAAGCATCTGCATTTCATAACTGACCTCTTAAAATTATGCAGGGTTCTCTTTAAATTTCAAAACATCTCTCTTGACCCCATCCCATGACCTGGTTTTCTTAGGATGCAGGGTCAGTACTTTGACAATGATAGCTTTCCTTCCTCCAGACGAAGTACAGTTCTTTGCAGAGTATAAGAGAGTTTATGAAGGCCCTGGGTTACTTGGCATCAGAAATTCCTGTGGTACCCTTTGACAAACTCCACATGAGGAATATTTAGTGGTATCTCAAGTCACTCTGGAGTCAGCACTGCCACCATCTAAACTTCTCGCTTTCTCTTTTGCCCTTCATTAAGAAGGAAATTTTATGGTGGATCAGCTAGATTTCACTCAGCCTAGTAGTGCCCTTTCTGCTTCTCCCCTCTTGTCAGGTGCTTTATACAGGTGCATCTGACCTGGCATGGATAGCATGTAAAAACTTAAAGGTCCAAAGTGTTTGGCCATTCTCCGACAGAAAGGACCACATCAATTCCAAGGAAATTATGCCTCTCATCTTAACACTTCAATTCTTTGATCATATTTTTATCCCAGAGCCTCTCTGAATATACACAGACAGTGGCACAGTCATGTGGTGTATAATGTGGAAGAAGGATACCCAAGACAGTTCCAGTAGTAGTTGGAGCAACAGGTCTTGTGAAAAAGAATTTACAATAGTACTTGGATATGTTACCAATAAATATAACTCCATATGAATTGCAGGAGTATTACTGGGCACATTGTGGTTGCTGTGAGTAACACTTCTGGCTAACATCAATGATTGAAACAATACTAATTTCATGAACTTTAGTCATACTTTGACTTGGGGTCCATTCCTGTCATGGTATTAGAAACTCAAAAGACTTGGAGAAATTGAGAGAGAATACATAAACAAGCACGGAGGCACAAAGTCCTTTCGCCTCTGCAGGTTAGCCATGATTGCTTGGAACATTGCTATCCAGTACGTTCTTTTTATGTACATGGGATATGTATCCCATTGGAGAGGAACACAGTGGCAGGTACCATAAGTAATCCAGGACAGACATTCTCAAATGTATGTTAAACTGAGGTGTCTTCCTTGAAATTGTCCTTTTGTGGGGTACTCTGCAGTCTGATCTGTTCTGATCTGTTTGGCTCCACTCATAAGAGGCAACTCTGATTGTTCTGTTCCAGAGTACCATGTCCAGAAACATGGAAGATGGATGTTATGCCATGACTTCTTTTTGACCCAGACTGCACTTGTTTCCTCTTGGCTTTTGCTTGACCCAAGGGCATTCATCACAAGTTACCTCACACGTCATTCTGAAGAGGTTCAGTACTTGTCAGCTTGGGGAGGACATGGTTAACTGTCGATGCTGCTTTGCTGGGGATGGTCTTTTACATGGCACCTCTAGGCTTCTGGATATTGGCCAAAACAGTATCCACCCCAATAGTGCCTTTTTTAGGCATTGCCAAACAGACAAACTTTCCAACATAACAAAAAGTACTCAGGAGAAGCTAAAGGTGTTACTGCTCAGTAACAAGAAACTGCACTCCCTGGAATTTGTCCTCTCCCTAGAGAATGCTGACATTTGTGCAGTTATTTAAAGATGTTTTAAAGCCATGGAAAGCACTCTGGCAGTGCATGCCTTTCATACATTCTGACCATCCACTGAACATGAAAGAGCAAAAGGCTTTAGTGTATCTGTCTACATAAAGGATAAGCACACCTCAGGACTGGTCAAACAGTATGACATGCTTGACTCCATGTCCAACTAACCATGGAAAAAATCCTTTACCTTATTCTTGATAGCTACAGGTCCCCCACCATGAACCAGGAAACCTGTACATCATACCTGATGTTGTTAGAATCATTCGCCATCCAGCCCAATACCATACTCATAGATGATTGAAACTACTTCTCCATTAATTGGGAGGCATACACAGCCACTAACATTCCCGCGGTGGTACAACAGTAGCGTTGTTGCCTCACAACAAGAGGTTCTTCTGTTTGATTCATGGCTGGAGTACCTTCTTTGTGGAGTTTGCATGTCCTCCCCGCGGTCGAGTGGCCTCCGAAAGACATGCGTGAATGGCCGTGCCTTCGCTGAAGGTTGGGCGCTGGGCTGGCAACTTAGCACCATAAAAAATCTACTGCCAATCATTAGCGGACCGGAGTTCCGCTGTGGCGACCCCTAACCAGGAAAAGCTGAAAAGACAAACCAACAACACAGTCACTAACATTCAGGCCCAAAGATTTCTTGACTTAGTAAATTCAAATGCCCTGCCCTGGAGCAGCCAATCTGCACTCTCACTAAAGGAGCAAATGTCCTTTGTCTGGTACTCACAAATATGGGAGAGTGCTGTATTTTGTAAAGCTGAAAACACTGCTTCAGTGGGGTTTGACAGTATAACAGAGTGCCTCTTAAACATCTTAAATCAGGATTTGTCAGACCTATTAGGGTCTCTATTTAATCACAGCCTCTGGACTGGCTGTGTCCTGATAGAGTGGAGGACAGCAACAGTTATCCCTGTGTATAAAGAGGAATCATCTGCTGACCCAGGAAATGACAGACCATAAGTTTGGCTAGTCTTATATGTAAGGCCATGGAAAGAATAATCATGGACTTGCTAAATAATGACATAGGAAACCTCCAAATACTGAATCCAACCCATTTCACCTTTGTCAAGGCCAGGTCATGCCTACTGAATCTGGTGGATTTCTTTGAAAAAGTCACTAAGGCTGTGGATGAGGGTAAAACAGTACATACCACCTACTTCAACCTGACCAAGGCATTTGATATAATTTCCCACGCAGGTATTTTAAACTAAAAACTGGAGATAAATCTCAACATCACCAGATAGCCAGTTGGCTTATGACTGCAAGCTGGGGGCATTCACCGAATTCCCCCAACAATGTAGATGGTCCTTCAGGATGGTCTAGATCAGAAAACTGATTGGTGCCAAAACCATAGCCTAAAACTAAATGTAAAAAATGCATTATGATACCCTTTGGGAAGTCAAATACCCCTGCAAATTACAAATAAATAGGACTGCTGTGAGTAGCACAACCCTGTGAGCAGACTAAGAGGTGAGAGATCTTGGTACACAGATAGGTAGTAGCCTGAATTCTGAGTGCCTTGTATCCACAGTGGTGAGGAAGCCCTTCTATGTGGCACAACTTATAAGTAAAGGTATGGCATCCAGAGCCAAGGAAATTATAGTCCTGCTGTAAGCCCTCATTAGACCAGTAATTGAGTACAATGTGTAATATGGCATGTACTTGACTAGGCACTTAGAGCAGTTGGAGCGACCTCCAAGGTTCCTCACTAGCACAATACAGGGTGAAAACAGCATGCCCAGTGCAGATAGGCTAAAAGCCCTATCCCTTTACTCTCGCCTCCTAACAACTGTTAAGGGGTGAGCTAAGCCTGACCTACCAGACGCACAAATCCAACCCAGATGGAGCTGCTGCACATCTGCAAGTCAAAGAGCACGAGGGTCATCCAGTCTAGGGATCTAAACTTAGCGACTCAGCCAAAACATGTTGTTGACAGATATGTTTGTCGAGATTGCCCCTTCTTTGGAAAAGGCTCCCTGTTCACATTAAGCAGAGCCCTGCCCTGGTTCTCTTCAAACGCAGTTTGCATCAGTGGATGGGGAGTCACAAATTCACACCTGGTGTAGTGCCTATGTCCCTTATGGATATGTGCAGTCTGTATGAAACTGAATGCTTATGCACAAATCCATGCCATCCTCTTGCTGCTAGGGGCTATATATTGGGTAACATGTAGTTATATTGGCTTGGCTTGTAAGGATTCTTAAGCTGTTAGCCTAGTAATCTCCTATGAACCTATAACGATGGAACTGCTCACAAACTGCAAAGGCTGTCTTATTCATCTAAATCTTCAAAAGCTATGCTTTACCATTTGGGTGATAGGATTTTGATTCCATGCAGGCACGTTTTTCAAAGGATGTGCTGTGGGTAGTATTGCAGGAGATTAGGAAACCTGCAACAAGAAACTTCAATGTTTCCATATGAAAAAGATCTGTTTGTTTGTTGCCATACAAAACAGGACTCTTATCAACTGGGTATTTCTGATATTCTTGTCTTAATTATATAAGCTGCTTAGTTCTGGTGTGGCACTTGCTTTTAGCAAAGCACATTTGTCAGACATTTTTGCCTGTCTGCTTCTACCCTTAGGTTCACCAATGTCTGCATGTTTTGATGTCTAGCAGTTTCTGAAAGGCATCCTTCATATTAGACCTCTAAGAAGAGCAATTCCTCCTCCTTGGGATTGGAACTATGTCTTAGAAAACTTCACACTTACTCCTTTTGAACCTACTTCTGATTAGTCTCTTAAATGCTGTACTTCAACTGTTTTGTTTGTGGCATTGACCTCTGCCAAGAAGGTATCAAAGCCGCAAGCACTCATGGCATCTCCACCCTTTCTCATTTATGTCTGCAGGATGGAAGAATCATTAGGACTAACCCTTTATTTTATGCCAAAGATGGTCAAGTAGATCTCTTGAATCAGCCCATTTCCATCTGTGCATAATAAAGGAGAAAAACTCCTTCGTTCTTTGGACATCTTTAGTCAACTAAGATTTTATCTTGTTAAAACCAAAGACATTAGATAATCTGAAAAACATTTGGTTTCCTTTCAAGGCAAGGCCTTCCAATCTCCAAACAAGCATTTTCTAAATGGATTTCCAATTCCATTTTTTTATTCAATGAGGGAAAACCGCTCCCTGGTCCTGTTAAAGCCCATTCCATGAGAGCTGTTGTTTTCTTTGGAGCCTTTTTCAAGAGTTTGGATTCTAAATTCATTCTCAAAGCATATACTTGTTCCTTTATTAACACATTTACTAAGCATTATAAGACTGGTGTTTTTTCAGAGCTAGGGCTGATTTTGCTAGATCTATTCTTCAAGGTATCCTAGATTCCAGATCATCCATGGGCATCTTCTCAACAGTTAGTAGTACTGAAAATAGTGATCTAAAGATGGGTATAGTGCAGTTATGTATGAACATCTAAGATGTCTATCTGATCACTTGCAGTACTTCATCTCACCCCCCTTCTCTTTGTGTTTTCTCTGTTTTCTCCTGAGCCATGGTGGGCATCTGTCTCTATTTCCCCCTCTTCTTGACAAGTACATAATTTGTATATAGTTCTCTACTTCTGCTTCAGTTTCCTTTGGTCTGGAGCAAGAAAGTTCAGAAGTATTTTGTGCCTGTACGTTCCTTATGTAACTCATAGCTCTCCCATGCTTAGGTTGTATGGTGGATGTACAGCAAGAGAGGAGGGCACTCAGGCTTTGGTATATTGGCCTTACGTACAGCTATCCTTGGCAGGATATCCCATCAGTCAGTAATACTGCAACAGTGATCAGCTGAATGTCAGTTGTCATGTTATGTTCTGATACAGTTGTACTTTGTCTCTTGTTATGAGTATTCAGGTCACCCATTATCAGGGCAAATTCATTTGGTTTCACTATATCAAGGAGGTCCTTCAGCTGCTACCTGAATGCTCTTTTTTGCCACTGCAGAAAGAGGCCAGTAGGCATAAGAGGAGAGGACAGTTGAAATAATGCTTAAAGTCTTTGCCTCCCATGCACAAGGTACAAGGTTCAGTCCTGACCTCCAGCCAATGCCTGTTTGAGTTTACATGTTATTCCTGTGTCTCTTTGGGGTTCTCCCCACCTCTGAAGAACATGTTGAGTATTTCCTTATCAGACTGTCCAGTAAATGGAGATGTGTGCAGCAACAAAGACTCTGCATGGTGTCCAACTGGGGGAAGAGTTCTATAGACCAACCACTTTGGTCATGTACTGTGGTGTGCAGTATCCTCGAACACTGATCACAGACTACATGCTGTGGCAGGGCTAGCCACTTGACAGTGTAAAATATAACTCAAGGTGATTTGGTCATGTTGACTAATGTCAAATGGGCATGGGTGTTTGCTGGTTATAAATGGGTTGACGACCCAGTCTACTCCGACCTATGCCAGGGATCCATGCTAATGGTGGCAGGGGTGTGTGTGTCCCTATTGACCAGTGTGTGCCTGCCATAAGGCCCAGCAGCCGTGTGCCAGTAGGCTTCTGGCAGGTCAGTATCCAGTTGGCCAGCCTGTGTTACCTGAGATAGCTCTTATGAGCGAAAGGTGGAAGTAAAACCAAAATCCCAAAAAAGAAACGTACAAACTTGAAAAATAAAAAAACAAGACCAATAAGATGTTATGGCAGGCTGCAACAAACTCCACTTTCCACAAGTTATTAGCGCTTTCATCCACCTTTTATTTTGCGTGAACTTCTTCAGAAAACATGGGAAATGACACAATGAAAACTTAAATACTTAATTTGACAGGAAGTGATCTCATTATTACACCATCATTTACATTTTCTATGTATAAATGATATATATATGGCATATATATATATATATGTGGCATAGAGTGTCAGCTGTAGTGTATGATAGAAGAATGCCAAAGAAGCTGAAAAGTAAGGTGTACAAAACAGTGGTGTGACCAGTACTAATGTATGGTACAGAAAACCTGGATAGTAAAGGTATAGAAAATGCCATCCCAGGTAAGGTCAGACCGCAAAATGGTCTCCTTTGAAGTAAAAAATAAAATCTGGACCCCCCCCCCAGCTAAACCTAGAATATTCAGGAACTATTCTAAGGCTAACCTCCCGCTATTAAGTGAGAACCTGGCAAAATTTCAAGCCCCCATAAACTCTGAGAACACTGCTGCCTATGCAGAACTGTTCACAGAAACCCTGAACAAGCATGTTAATAACTGCATAGTCAACTGTGTATCCACCAGGAAGAAGTACGGAACTAGCTCAAAAAACAAGCCACCCTGATGTAATCACAAAATCAATAGGCTGTATAACAGGAGGAAGAAAATCATGGCAAAAATTAGGAGGGGCAGCATCCAGCAGGATAAAAGCACTCTCATCAAACTAAACAAACAACTCTGAGGACAAATAATGTCTGCCAAAGCCAAATTTGAGTTAAGTTTGGCCTCCCAGGCCAAGGACAACCACAAAGCATTTTTTAGCTGTGTCTGCAACCTCGAAGGCAGTACACAGTAGTGTGCAGAGCTCTTTGTAATTGGAGCCACCTATACTGAGCCAGAAGATATAGCAAACCTCCTGGCTGATCAATTCAGCTCCCACTTTACCCCCACCCCTTTAATCTTCCCTCAGGAAATATCAAATATAACTCCCCCTACTATCACTAGGGAGCAGGTCCTTAATGCTTTCTAAGACCAAAAACACTGCATCAGTGGGCCCAGAGAATAGACCAGGATACCTTCTAAATGGCATAAACATGACCTCTCATGGTCTCTGGAATTACTGTTTAACTCTAGCTTCCAAACAGGCTTCATGCCTCATGAATGGAGAAAGGCAAAAATCACCCCTCTGCACAAAGGTGGGCCATCTACAGACCCTGGAAACTACAGACCCATAAGTCTCACTAGTTTGTATGCAAAGGTATGGAAAGAATTATCATGGAGATAATCAATAGAGATATAGTAAATGTCCAGACACTGGGCCCAACCCAGTTTGGTTTCGTCAAGGGCAGATCATGCCTACTCAACCTGGTGGACTTTTTTTTGAGAAGGTCACCAAAGCAATGGATGAGGGCAGAATTGTTCACACTGCCTACCTTAACCTGGCCAAGGCATTTGACACAATACCCCACTTGGGCATTGTTGACAAATTCAAAAGGTTAGGTACAAACCCATACGTCACCCAGTGGCTAGCCAACTGGTTCACAGATAGGACCCAGGAAGTTAGAATTGGGGAGTCCACTTCTACAAAGTGGCCAGTAATAAGTGGAATCCCCTCAAGAATCAGTCCCTGGACCGCTCCGTTATGGCATTTACTTCTCAGAAGTCAATGTCATTGGTGTCTGGCTGACTAAATTTGCAGATGATTGCAAATTAGGAGCTGTCATTAAATTTCACACTGACCCAAATGTTCTCCAGGAGGGGCTGACACAGACAAACAACTGGTGTCAGAGCCATGGACTAAAACTAAATGCCAAGAAATGCATAACAGTATCCTTTGGGAAGTCATCCATCTCTAGTGACTGTCATATTGACAACACACCCCTTAGAGTTGACCCAGTAGTTTGGGACTTAGGGACACACATTGATAGTAATCTAGCCTTTAACCTTCACATGTCTACAGTGGTGAGGAAATCATCCTATGTTGCGCAACTTATAAACAAAGGTATAGCATCCAAGTCCAAGGAAGTCATTATTCCACTGTATTCGGCATTCATCAGACCTTTCATTGAGCACAATGTCCCACTTTGGTATGTACCTAACCAGGCATATCCAACTGCTGGAACGTCCACAGAGGTTTCCTACTAAAAAAGTACAGGGCGTAAGTAAAATGTCCTATGCAGATCGCCTCAAGGCTCTGTCCCTGTATTCTGTCTCCTACAGGCTTTTTGAGGGGAGATCTATGCCTGGCATACAGGGCATTGTCACACCCCACTCTGATGGACCTCCTGTTTATCCACAAAACAAACTGCACCAGAATTACCTGTTCTAAAGACTTAAATCTTGCCTGTGATATAAATAGGACCCGCTGGAAAGATGGGTATGCATCCCAGAGACTACCCCATCTGTGGAATAGGCTCCCCATCCGTGAGAAGTGTTGTTCCTCCCTAAATCAAGTGCAGCTTGGACAGTTGGATGGGAAACCAGAAGTTCATCCCTGCCTGTAAATGGTTCATCTCCCAGGCCCATGCTTACACTTATCAATGATATATCAGAACTTGTCAATGATTTGAGATGCATGACTAAAAGGCCATTGTGGTCGTTAGCCTAGTAAACACCTATGAGCCTATAAGATGAGAAAGCTAGAGAAGATGGAAATGAAGTGCCCGAGAAAGGTGATAGGATATACACAGTGGGATAGCCAAAGAAATGAGGACATACGAGCTGAAGCCAAAGTAGCTCCCATTGCCAAAAAGATCAAAGAGAACAGATTACAGTGGTTCAGGCACGTGTGTAAAAGCAGAAGACAGTCTGGTGAAGAAGATTTGGAACAGACAGGAAGAAGATAAGAAATGAGGGCTTAAAGCAAAGAGATGGAAGGATTGTGTGAGGGATTTTTGACAGTCAGGCACAAGTGTTGAAGAAGGCAGAAGTGTGGCTTTGAATTGAGAGAGATGGTGACAGTTAACATGGCACCCTGACCCCATGTAAAAAATGGGAGAAAAAGGGGTTTTGATGATGAGTGCTGCTATGGGATTGTATGCTGAGGTCATGAAGACTCTGGTGCATCTTTACACTGGAACTAGGCTGTCTTGAGTAAGTCATTGATGGTTGTTCTTTGAAATACTTTGCCTCTGTCTTTAGGTCCACCACTGTTTGCATGTTTTGAGGTCAAGCAGTATTTTGAAAGGAATCCTACAGGTTAGTCCTCCAAGAAGAGACGTTCCTCCTCATTGGTACTTGAACTATGTCTTAGAAAAGCTCACTTGTTCCTGTAGAGGGCACATCTCAAATCCCTGTAACATTCGACTAGTTACAATTTCACATAATTTGTGAACATAGAAACAATATGAAATAAGTGACCATAAGATGCTTAACTATATACACCTTTAAGTAGGCACAGTTAAAAGTTCTTGCCACATTTGTGAGCACCTAATAATGTTCAGTTCCCAAACTGAGCAGGGACATACATGATAACTCTAATTTAAATTTGTGTTTATCCAGCTAATCATCAAAACTAGTCCTAAAGGTAGCTAAAGCGGTACTTTGATGTGCAGTGCTAACTTATCTCATAGGTTGGGAATCTGTTGAGTTAGGAAGCTGTCCCTCCAGCAAGTCTTACTTGTTAGTCTAGAATTTAGGTCCCCAGTGCTGGTAATTCCGGAGCCACTGGTTTTGTGAAGAAGTAGGAAGTCAGGTAGGTTTAGGATTGGGATTTCATGTCTCAAAAAGTGAGGCACAGGTCACCTCTGAGCATCTAGTTGTGCTAATCTGTCAGGGTAGTTGAAGGATTTAAGGTCATTAATTTTCTTGGTTTTGAACCTTCAGGGTCTTTCAAGTTGAGCTATATGACTGGATTTCTAATATCAGAAGGGCATTGTGTTTGATGATGGGTCTGATCATGAATGAATGAAGTGGTTGGATGACTACTGTGGATTTTGGGGATATTCCCTTGGAAATAAACTGTCAGATACATTGATTTCTTGGCTGTGATGGAAACGTGATGACAATGAGAGATGGTTGTCTTCTTACGTTTGATGTGTTTTATAACTCTCTCTCTGAAGATAAAGCATCATTTATAATTTATGAGGTGAGAGCAGTGTTTTGCCGAATGCTTCTGTGCTGCAGTTATTTTGCATTCAGCTTAAGACCATTTTGGTACATCAGGTATATGGAAATTCCAGCCCTTGCTGTTCAGTGTCAGTGGGTGACTGAATAATAGTGCCAAGCTTGCAGTTATTTGCAAACCTAGATAACTAAACTTATGGGATATTCACTTTGCCTGCTGAGTAAATGTTGAACAGGTCAGGGCCAATCTCCAATCCTTGAGGTGTTTTATTGGTTACAATATTATGTTTAGGGAGGGTACTAGTAACCTTTGCATACTGGAATCTGTTGGACTGCCAGTACACAGTCCAGTGGACAACATAGGGGGGTTTCATTTAGTTAGAATATTTTTAAATAATACCAGTATGGGGTTGGTGTCCGAAGCTTTGACTACACTAAGGTAAGTAACATGCACTCTGTCACCCTTTCAAAGAAACTTAGTGTAGAAGACTAGACTTAGCCTTCACAAACCTAAACTGGCTGGGGTCTAGGTAAGCTAAGTTGCATGTGTCCACATAAATGAGTTCTGCAATGATGTGTTCCACACAGCTTTGCACATACAACTAATGAGCTTGTAGATCTGATGTTATCTTTTCTATCTGTTCCTCAATTGATGGATTTCAGATCTGACCTTGAACACTTTTCAGACTTAGGGATCTGTAGCTCAGGCTCCTCCCCTTTCCCTTAATTTTTTCCAAGCCCAAACATTACCTTAGATCTCATTTGCCACTCTGTGTTCAGATGTGGTTGCTTTAGTTCAGGTCATTGTAAGATAAGTCAGTTTTTTTCTTGTTACATTACTCTTCCTTTGCATCTTTGCATATTTCCTACTCTTGTTGGAGTTGTTTTGACTCTTATCATTAGTTTTTCCTCTTCTCCTAAAGTAAAAAAAAATTATTTTGAGTGGACTGTGTGTATCTATTGGGCCTCACACCTTCTCTCTCTCTCTCCTACTAGGACTTACTAGCATTTTGTGTACCATTGCTGGTACCTTTTTCCCCTCTATCTCTTTTGAGATAATTTTTATTACTATTTATTACCATTGCTGGTGAACTACCTTCCTCTACCCTTTTGGTTACTTAGTGGTATTTTGTTGACTATGGCAGACTGGCCAACAGGCTTTAAGATGTGTCACTTGTGGGCAAATATTCCATACTCCAGTGGCCATTCGGAGTGCATTTATTGTTTTGGGGGTGGTCACTTAGATACAGAGTATGATATTTGTTTGGTTTTCAGTCATTGGGCCTTAGTAGAATGGAGGAATAAGCTTCTGCTTAAAGGTCTTCTTTATTCCTCTTCATCTTCTGTTTCTGGAGCATTTCCCGACTGCTAAGAAGCCTCCCGAAAGGGAGCAAAGATGAGAAGATCAAATAGAAACCTAAGGAGCCAAGGAAGCTTTCCCTAACCTCTCTCCTTTGGCCCCACCTCCTAAAATTGCATGGACCTCTGATCCTTCTACCTGCTTGTGTCTGTCACATTCCTTAAGAACTCACTTCTCTCCAGAGCTAATAGCTTCCAGATTACATTCGCCTTTTCTGTAGGAGAAGGCTTCTGGACCTTCTCTGGCTTCATCTTCCATCAGGTCTAACAGACATGGACAGAATGATGAGGAACTCTCTCAGGACTTGCATTCAGTTGGGAGCTATACTGGCTTCTTCTCCCTTCGTTCCTGTGAGCTTTGGACCTTCACAGATAGCCGTGGTTGATCCTATTTTGAACTGTCTCCCAGTTTTGGAGATATCAAATTCGAGACTTTCTGGGTTATCTATGTCTGATCTGAAGTTATGGTTGTCTACTCTGGCATCCTGTCTGATCCAGCTGCTGGAGCCAAGGGATCTTGGATATGAAGATTTGACCCTGGATCCGGGGTAAGGAGATTTACTCTGAGACTCTGAGCCATTATTCCTCTTAGAGCCTCAACTCTGTATAGCTCCCCCCTGACTTCTGCATTGAGATTGGGTCAGGGAGATTCTCTTGGCACCTGGATCAGGTAGCTTTAGCTATTACAGGGTGTTCTATGGGTCTTATATGGCTTCTGCTTTCAAGGCAGTAGAGAGAGCTCTATCCAAATTGGCAGACTGGACATCCTTGCCCCCCTCAGGTCCTCCCCTGCCACAGCTTGACTGACCTTTGTCTTGAGCCTGCTATTTCTGTCCTTTTGGTAAGTCTGTCTGTAATGGACTTGAGATGGTCCTCATGCAGAACTCCCTTCTAACTTCCAAGTCTTCCCTGGATCATTCCTGCACAGAAGCTCTTCAGATGCACAAGTGCAGAAGGAGGCACATCGACTCCCCACTGGAGTCTGTGACAGAAGAGACACCTTTCGCTGAAGGGGAGGGGTCCTAGAGATTGCCCCTTGAGGATATATCCTTCGGTGAGATTCTTGGACTTACAAGACAAAAGATTGTTGGTCTTCTGAATCCCCCTCTCAAGAGGACTCTGCGTTCTTTGAGGCTTTTATCATGGGCTCATCTACTTCCTGGGTGGTCCTCCCAGCTAATGAGATGGTGAACCTGCTCTCACTATGGGAATGGAAGGAACTGGATGTGGCAGAACCAATCCCTAAAAAGTCAGACAAGTATTTGGTAGCTCCTAAGGACCATGGCCATTAGAGTAAGCGCCCCGCTGTTGATGCTGTGGTGGTAGTGGCCGCTACAAGAAAAGGAACTCTACAAGGAGAGTTCATCTGTTCACCCTCTTGATAGAGTCCAGGGCTTTGGACAGATATGGGGAACAAATTAATCCTTCAGTGACCTTTGCCTTAAAACTGCTGAACTGTTTAGCACACTTAAGATTATAGAAGTTCATAGGTGTGTACTAGGCTAATGGCCCTGGGGCCTTTACAAGCCTAGCCATAGGATTACCCTGGCATTGTGCCACCTGACCCTAGTTCCCAGTGCCTCTGTTGAGTAGAGCCACTGGAGTTATCCCCGCTGTGAATTTTCTATTTTCCATCCACTCATCAAGATTTCTCTTAAAGAGGGTCAGTGAGGTGCTCTGTTTGACATGTATGGGAAGTCTGTTCCATAGCAAGGACAGTCTTTGAGTTATGAACTGTCCCTCCAGTACATTCTATTGATTGTGGTAATGAGGTTGAGGTCTCTGGAGCGTGTGGTGCGGAGGGATTGGGATTTCTTTAGATGTAGCATTTCTAACAGAGCTGGGTCAGACGTGACTTTCTAAGTCAAGCAGAGATCACCTCTAAGTAGGCAATATGAGACAGAGAATAGTTGGAGTTTTTTGAGTCTGTCCATACAGGGCAAGTGTTTAAGGCCTAGGATCCTCTTTGTGAGGTACTTTTGCAGCCTCTTGTTGCAGGTGTCTAGTGAGATACATGCCAAATGGGGCATTCTACTCGATGACTGGCTTAATGAGGGAAGAGTAGAGAGAGACAATGACCTCTTTCTTCCTGGATGCAAAACCCTTGGTAATGAGATGTGCCACATAGAAGAACTTTCTGACCACAGTGGCAATGTGGTGATCAAAAGAGAGGTTGCTGTCATCCTGTGTTCACAGATCAGGAAGATTTGGTTCATAAATACCAGGGGTTTTCTGAGGATTCTTCTGGAGCTAGAGCTTCTAGAGGCAGGGCGGGGGGATTCTAATGGCAGATGTCGCCAGTGTTGTAGAGGGGGACCTTTAAAACTAAAGCTTCAGAGGTCCCTTCACTGAGAAGTCTTACCAGAGCTCCTGAAAGAATTCAGAGTCACTGCACTGAGAGACCCTTTCAGAATCAATTCCTCTTAGACTACAAAAGAAAACACTGAACAAAGGCCTGCAATTTACTTTTCTGGCTGTAGCTGGATAACTTCTAAGTATGGCATAAAACAAGGTCTGAGCCAAACATAAGTGAGGATGATTAGAGACAGAAAAGAAGCAGTCCTTTTACAGAAGGTAAAGAATATAAGTGAACTTCCTTATGTCTGTCATGAGTCATAGAAAGCATTATGGGAAGGAGAATGGGTTGAGGGAGAACAAGATCAGATTGATACATCAAGCCCCATTGGTAGCCATGTTGTGGAAAACAGGCTAAAATTACAAATAAAACACTTAGAGTGATTTTGAGGTGTTAAAATAGGTCAGTAAACAAAGATAGAGTGAAAAAAAAGTTTTTTTTTAGTTCTATGGTGGAGTTTTCCTTAAGTCCCCAAATTGGTTATTAGGCTTGTCTATGCTGCATGCTGATGTGTGTATGGAAATTGTGAATTGGAATATTGATTAGATGCATTTTAATGAAATTTGACACTCCCCTTGAGCAAATATAACTGATAGCTACACAGGTCTCAGTGCATTCATATAAGAATGAGACTGCATCTAACCATGACTCTGATACTTAGCATTTCTGTAGATCTCTGAGTACATCCTTGGCATATATTGATAAGCCTTCTCAAAATCCACATATCAACTGAATGAATGCATTAGCAAACTTCATGCTTCTTTTCTCTTGCTGTTTGGTATAGACTTTTCCAAAGCAGCTGAGGGCTATGATATTCTTTAGTCAAAACATGCATCTGGTCATCTTTTTTGAAGATGGAGTCCTCCAACCTCAGTTGATCTGTTGATACTGTGCCCACTTCCACACAACTGAAGAGACATATCCATGCCATAGCTCTCAACCTTCCAACTCTAAAATGAGGAACACTAGCCCTCATAATGTGGAACAAATGGACAAAATGTGTAACATACTGATGGCTTACTAACAACTTCAATTAGGAAGATCATAGGATGGTTAAAATATACTGGTTTTACTTGTAAGAATGATCTTTTAATGAATTAACATGAGTCATTTCTATTAACCATGGATATCGGTTAAAAAAATTCCTAACACTGAATGTGTGACACATCCTTCCACTGTAGAACTTTGAGGAACATGAGCTTTTTAAGACACCAAGTGAGGGATGTTCCTTGTAATGAGGTACACTTTTGAGGCATATTCCGTGCTGTCTCACTCCCCTTTAAAGCATTGAACATCTCTAGCTGAATCTCATTCATATTTGTGCAGGCACTACAGTGGAGTCCTCTGAATACCATGCTGGCTTAATCTGCAGTAGCAGAACTCACCATACATTTCAGATTTTCGTTGTCTTCTTTCTCTCTGTTGACAGTCTCTCCACCAGGATTCAGCACTTTGTTACCTTAGCTTAGCACAGCTTGAGTGAGATCCTACTGTCCTGTCCTGAAACATTAACTGAAATGTTGGATCAGCTTTATGGACATCCAGTAGTCTAGTCATGCCTAGGCTGTCAATTTCTTAACCTCTGCTACTGTAAGTTAATGAGGCTGCTGGTGCAGGAGGGTCATTTTTAAGCTTTGCTTGGAAAGCTGCCTTCATCTTCAAATGTTTAGCTCTAGGGAATAAATGTATGTATTATACATTAAAAGCTACACCATATTTATAACTGTGTGATTATAGGAGTTTGAGATTTTCATTTTCCACTGTAGCCCTCCTTTCAAGAACATCATGCTGATAGTATCTTACAGAAGGGAACTGTACACCAAAAATGCTGGTAGTCTTTAGTTTTGATCCTCCAGCACACAAAAGTGCCTTCACTCTAATGTGACCAGCTTTCTTGCATGTGTAGCTACTGTCACCTTGTGTCAAATGTATGAATTGTTTTAAGAAACTACATTGTGATGGCATTGAGTATTTCCTACATAAGATGAAGTAGCTCTGTGACATTGCTGTAGTGTTCTACTGTATTTTTTTTCTGTTACTCCAGTTAGTTGATTAAACATGACCATCCAAGGATTTTTAATCTACTTGTTGTCCAGGTAAGCCCACTTTGCACAAGTGTTCCTTTTAAGTGGTAACCAGGGGGAACTGTGTAGATAAGTGACTTGCTTAGACTCGCTCAGTAGGCAGATGAAGATGAAAGGAATCAAACCTTTTACTCTGAACAGGAAGCAGCTTATTAACTGCTCTGAGTTTTAGTCCTCATTACTAACTGCCACTAACCATTCTTATTTTGTAGACCAAAATTTACCCCTTTCCTTGTGAATTAGTCTCCTGAGATGCAGTATATTTAGATGGAGGAGTGGGGACAAAGTCTTCGCTTGAGGGGCACTGTTGTTGGCATTAGAATTATGAAAGGGAGTTCCCATGAACTGTCTTCTTCTCAAGAAGCTGGTGCCTTGGTTTAACATCCTCATCTGAAAGACAACACCTCCTTCTGTTGTGCTATTTTGTCACTATTAGAACATGAATCCAAGCATCAGCTGTAAGTGTGCAGTGTATAGTCGTCCATTCTTTCTGACATCAGAAGTGAGAGTTGCTTCTTGAGCTGCTTGTATTGCTGTTGGCATCATGGGATAATCCCTTCATTGAGTAGGCTTCCTGATTTCTTGAAAGACACAGTCTTAAAGCTGCTGGAAGTTCAGGGCTGAGGGGTGCGGCTTCAGAGTGGGAAATGAATGCGGATTGGGAGCTACCATCCTGTGGTGATTAGTCACAGTCCTTGTCTTAGAGGAAGCGACATGCAGTGAAATAACACATCTGATCTGATATTGTCTGTTTTATTTTTCCTCACCAGTGTGTCCTTGGTTCGGATATCAGATCTTTTCCGGCCATTCCAAAAGACTGATCCTACAAGTCTCGAGCTCCTCCTACTTCTATAATGCTTTGCATCTCCTCTAAATCCTCAGATCTTGTTTACTGCCTTCCTGCCTAGATGTCATTGCAGTTCCGGCTGGGAGCCAATCATTACCAATTCAGAGCACTGCCCTTTGTACTCACCACGGCCCCCAGGGGATTTACCAAATGTATGTTGGTAGTGGCAGCTCACCAGGGACTGCTGGGATTCCAGATGTTTCTGTACTTAGATGATTTGCTGCTAACTATCAAGGCATCGACTGGAGTTGGCGACACAGTACCTGTTGCACACCAATCAGCTGGGGATCACGATAAATTTGGCAAAGTTGAATCTGACACCTGTACAGATGATAGAGTTCATAGGAATGGAACTGAACACAGTCACACAGGTAGCAAACTTAACGTTTTAACATGTCTCATCCCTGAGACAAGTTCACGTTCTACTGTATACACCTGCACTCCCAGCAAGACATTTCCTAACAGTTCTAAGTTACATGTCCGCTGCCATACTTCTAGTACCATTGACAAGGTTTTTTAGCAAGTGCTTCAGTGGGCACTAGCAGACCAGTGGTCCATCCTGTGTCATTGTCTGACTGTACCAATCAAACTGACTTCAGACTGCAGACATCATCTCCAGTGGTGGATGCTATTGGACAGTCTTCATCTAGGCAGACCCCCCCCCCCATCAGCCACAGTGACCAGTGATGTTTTTTGTTGGGGTTGGGGGAGCATTTTGAAGGAAGATTGGTCCAAGGCACATGGTCCATGTCTGAGACCAAATCGCACATCAATGTTCTGGAGATGAGAGCAGTCTTTCTGACACTGCAAACCTTTCAAGACTCCTTACCTCTGGGAACAATATCAATTCATACAGATATGTCAGTAGTCTGGTATAGCAACAAAAAGGGGGAACCTGCTCATACCCATTATGCAGAGAGGCCATGGAAGTGCGGTAATGGGTGGTCTCTTCAAACCACTTTCTGATTGCAATGCACATTCCCAGGGAGACCAGCATTCTAGCAGACAGACTCAGCAGATCCATCCTGAGTCCACATGAGTGGTCCCTGACTCGGTCAGTAGCGAACCAAATAGTTTGCCGATGGGGCCAACCTTGCTGCAGTCTTTTTGCATCTCCCTTGAACATCAAAATGCAGCAAGCACTTCACTCTGACCCCCCCCACACACACACACACACACAAACGGAGAGCCAACCAGGGATTCTCTAATACACGATTGGCCTCTGGGTCTCCTACATGCTTGTCCTCCAATCCTGTTGATACTGAAAGTTCTACAGAAAGCCAGCAAGTTAAAGAGAACTCTAATACTCGTAGACCCCTTCTAGCCTTGCCAGGTATGGTTCGCCTACCTGCAGTGTCATGCCAGATATCCTCCATGGATACTGGATCCCAGACAGGATCTGATTTTTTACCTGTTTGAACACCAATCCCCCAATCTAAAATCCTTAAGACTAACCGCTTGTTTTCTCCACTTTCAATGATTTTAAGATAGTCCAGGCTGGCCACCACCATCTGGGAAATCATTCTTGCTTCTCAAAAGCCTTCTACTAAAAAGGTTTACAATAGCAAATGGAAAAGATTTTCAGTGGGGGCACAAAATTAGAACATTGACCATTTTCAGCTCCCATTTCAGCTATTCTTCATTTCCTAAATTCTCTTTTTCAAGATGGAGACAGTTTTTCTACGATTAACTTACAGTTGGCAGTGATTGCTAATTTCCACGTTGTAGATTATTCACATTCACTAACTTTTCCATCTCAGCATCCAAGTTATGTAATTCATGAAAGGAATATTTTTTCTTAGGCCACCTATTAAAGATCCTTCTCCTCCTTGGGATCTGAATCTGATCCTACAAGGCCTCACTCATGGACCCTTTGAACCAGCTGATTCCTGTGACATAAAGTTTTTAGCCTGGAAGACCATTTTTCTTGTGGCCATTACTTCGACCAAGAGGGTATCAGAACTGCAGGTCTTATCATCTAAACTGCCGTATATTTCCTTTTTCAAAGACTGAAGGATTCGTCCTCAGAGATACTCTTTTATGCTTGAAGTGGCCACGGAGTCTAATATAAACCAGCCCATTCACCTTCCAGTTGTCTTTCCTAACTATTCTAACAAATGTGAATATATGCTTCACCTACTTGATGTTCATAGCCAGTTGCGTTTCTACCTGCACTGGACAAAGGAACATAGGAAATCTGAACAGCTATTCATCTCCTTTTCTCCCAGCCAGTTAGTCCAAGCAGTGTCAAAAGTAACTGTAGCCAAATGGATCACCAATTGCTTTTCCACCATTTCCACCTTAAAAGAACTACAATTGCCCTGTCCACCAAAGGCCTACTTTAGTAAGTTGATGTCTATTTCTTCGGCCTTTGCGGCTAAAACTTCTATTGATGAAATTTGTGCTGCGGCAACCTGGTCTAAGTCACATACCTTTGTTTTGCATTACAAGTTGGATATAGTTTCCAGAGACAGAGCATTCTTTGGCTCTGTGGTTTTCTGGCATATCCTTCATAGTTGCCACCCAGGAAATCTTGTAGTTGAGGACTCTGACCCAATGGTCAGGAAAAATGAAATGAGCTACATCAGATGTAGGAGTTATGTACTTACCATAACTTGGTATCTTTGTTGTCCTATTTCATTCTTACTCACATCCCACCCAACCTTCCCCCTTCTAGAAAGTCTAGAGGTATCTAGAGGAATATGAGCTCTATGGATCTCTGTCTTGAGTTCCAATTGAGGGTGTTGTTATTATTATTTCCAAACTTTTTCTTCCTTTCTGAGATGGTAAACTCGATCTGAGGAGTTAAAGGAGATGCAGGGCATTATTGGAGTGGGAGAAGCTCGAGACTTGTAGCATCAGTCTTTTGGAATGGCCAGTTTGAGTCCGATATTGGATCTAAGGACCCATTGGTGAGGAAGAATGAAATAGGACAACATAGATACCAAGTTATGGTAAGTACATAACTCCTAATTATTTTGCTTTCCTCTTAAGCTATTGCTATATCTTGCATGGCCGTTGGTCAGTACTAGAGGTATGCAAGCTACTGTGTGTCCCACTGTAATTTTAACAGCTCTGACACCGTGGCTAGTGCACCAGGCTCAGGTGTGGGCTTACACAAGATGGCATGGGTAAGGCTTTTCTTTATCAAGGAAGAGCTTTAGGACACCATTCTGGATATAACCTGGAAGGGGGTTTGTTCATGTCATCCCTCCTAGGACCTGGTAGATAACCTCCAGAAGAGAAAGCAAGCTCTTGCTCCATTTGGTGAACATCAAGCCTCTTTCTATTGTACTCGATGCCATTCTTTCGCATTTACCAGTGTGTGCCAGAAGTTTGAGTGAAATTCATGCTTGTCATTCAGGCAACCATGAAGGTTCTTTGTGCCATCACTAGCATCCAGGCTATAAGTGTACTTATGATGACTCAGACTCCATCTGTGGTTAGACTGTGTGTGATTTGCATCACTGCAGATGCCCACAGTGCCGTCTCAGTGCAGATGTATGCTTCTGTGCCCAAGCAGTAAAGGCTATACCACTAAGCAGTGAGTTATTGAGACAAATGCCAACCCTCCTCAGTTGCTCACTTGCATCACCACCCTTCTTTCAAGGTTATGTGACAGTGAACAGCCACTCTGCCCCACCCTTCCCCAGGAAGTGTATGCCCATTCCTCCCTGCTAGTTATGTCAAGCACCCAAGCTACTGACTGAACTCTGGTATCCATGGTTTTATGATTCTCTGCTACAGGAGCTGACTCATATGATGACGTCTGTTACTTCTCTTCTCAAGACCAGTCTCTTCATCTGGGCCAGGAAAACTCCAAAGGAAGAAGAAGCAGTTTTATTTGGAGCCTGCTTCGCAACCTCCTGCATCACAGAAACCAGGCAGGCTCTGCAGGGTCCAGCAGACTTTCTATTAATTTTATAAACGTCTGACAGTGGACAGTATGATTTTCTGTAATGAGGCAGTGGCTCTGGGTTAGTTAGCTCCAAGCCTCTGTACACTCCTAAATGAGTGAGTATTTGATTGGTTTGAGAATAACATATGCACCTCTATTACCTCACCTTCATAATCATTAATTGTTTGTCTCACATAGACAAATACTAGGAAGAGATCCTGATGCAGGTTGAAGAACTTGACATAGAGAGGTAGGGGGTGATGCCCAGTAAAAGTTGATGAAAGCACAAAGGATGGGCAAACATATTACATAATGTAGATGTGATGCAGTACATGCAGCATCAGGAGCAGCAGCTACAAGATTCACCATCAAAACACATACCTGGTTAAGAATTCGGCTCTATCTGGAGGATATTGTAGGGAAGGTATGTAATGCATCTTTACACATTCACTTCTCAGAATATGTTGTTTTATAAATTGGACACAACTCTATACAGTTTCTTCTTACCACTGAAAAAGTTGCTTTAATTAAGGATTTTTGTGCAGTACTTGTAGAGGACAGTACTCACAAAAAGAGAGTTTCATAGGTCTCTTACTAGAAAGGCTCACCCAGAGACTGCTGCACTTTGCTGTGAGGGAATTGTTAGTTTGCTTTTTATTTGTTGTATTACTTTATTGCCATTTTCTATTTTGAATACTGTGATTTGTTTTATTTACCTTGTGTTTTACTTGTATTCTGCTTTTAACTGCATATTAAAACTTGAAAAGAGACCACAGCTCTGTCTCTTGTGAGTCTGGCAGAAATTCTTTTCCCCACCCGGTTACTGTATTGTTCTTAAACACCACTGTCTTTCTATAGTGGCCTTTCCCTTATGTTAATTTGACCATATATCTCAATTCTTCTCTGTTTTTATTGGCTTGTGTGAGTAAGCACAAAATTATCATTTTGGGAAATCACTCCCCTTCAACTATTTAAATTTATTGACCATCCTACTGTATTCCATAGTACCAGAATACAAAAGTGACGACCCCTTTCAATCTATCTTGCTGTTTTAAAAAATAGTGACTCTCCACTAAACCTTAACTTTTTAGACAGGTAAAACTTAAGTTACCTACTTTCATATCTAACTCCTCTAGTGCACACTGCAGTGTTTAGGATAAACCATTTTTTTCATCTTACCTTTAAGCATCCCTGTGACTAGCACTTGCTTTAAAACCTGCTGGAAAGCACTAGGAAGTCTTAAACTGATACAAGCACTCAACTCTCCTTGTTAATAAGGAGAAATTAATTGTAGGCACTAAACAGCCTATAATTGCTAAGAAGGGAAAACAGCTCTTGTACTTTACAAAAAAACAAAAGCACCAAACCAGCATGTCCAAGGGTCAGCTTCCGGTGATTTCTCTAGTCCACCTGGAGAATCTGGGCATACTGGAGCAATGCAGCAATTGTCTCATGTACACAGACAACCCTCTCCTCCTACCACCCAACACTACAAACTGCGAGAGATGCACTTACATAGCGAAACTGGAAGCAAAGCTCACTCCACCCAAGATTGTGCCAAACAGTCAAGAGGAGAAGGTCAAAACCCACACTACACCTCAAGCAACACATAGCCTTTCTAAACCCACACCATCAACACCCCACACATAGCAGCACTAAACCCACATATGTGGAGGCCCTTAACTTTAACCTGAACAAGCAACAAGGACCTCCGATGCTGAAATGCAAACACCAATCACAACCAAAGTGTCACATAGCTCACAGCAGTGTGCCACCCAACAACAGCCCCTAAGGCAAGACAACGTACCCAACACTTTAGTCATAGGTGACTCTATAGTCAGGCACACTGATGTCCCACTCACCAGGCTGAACAAGTAGAATATTACAGTCAGCTGCCTGTCGGCTGCCAGGATCTGCCACATAACGCATGCACTCAAGTCACTCCACAACAAGTACAAATATGACTCTGTCATTGTCCATGTTGGAGTGATTGACTTGAGACATACCTCCCTGGACTACATGAAAAGAGACATGGAAGAGCTTTCTGATCATGTGACCCAGGCAGGTATGACCCTAGCCCTGAGTAGCATCCCTCCTTCACCCAGAATGATAAAACAGTATAAGGGCAAAATGATTGACTACAACAATTGGCAAAGCTTCTGGTGTCATTCAAGGGAGATCAAGTATATGTCTGCCTGGGACGACATGATCAACAGACCACAATGCTTTGCCAGAGATGGTCTGCACTTGTTGCCTCTGGGATTCAGGTTACTGGCTAAGGCTCTTGCCACCCCTAGAGTGCCTTTTTTAGACAAAGTTCAAAGGATAAAACTATCACCGTAACAGGTACAAGCATGCGCAATCTGAAGGTAATGCTACTCAGTGCATTAAACCTTAGAATGCACTCTCTCGAGGCACAGTAACTGTGACCTGGTTCACGGCTCCAGAGAGCACCCCTGCAGTACCAGGCTACAACTCTTATCACACTTTTCGGCCACCAAACCAGGACCAAAACACTAAAGGTGGAGGAGTGTCCATATTCACCAAGGATATTCACAACACCAGGCTAGTTGCTCAACACAATGTGTCTGAAATTCTCCAGGTGCAACTAATACTAGATGAGACTGCAATCCAAATTGTAACTTGCTACAGATCCCCCACCATGTCCCAAGATTCTGACTGCACCTTTCTAAACATACTGGAAAATATTAAGATACAGCCAAGCACCCTAATACTGGGTGATTTCAACTATCCTGCCATTAACTGGGAAAACTACTTGTGTACCAACACCTTTGCCCAATGGTTCTTGGAATTCATAAATTCCAATGCTCTGGATCAACTAATCCTTAATCCCACCAGAGGTTCCAATATCCTAGACCTAGTCATTACCAACATCGGAAATCGATGATCCACACCTATGGTCACCCCCTCGTTGGTCAGGTCTGACCATAAGCTAATCACCCTTGATATCCACATCCTACCCCCAGTAAAAAAAACCTCCGTAAAAAACTTCTCCAAAGCCAACTTCATGCTACTCAAGTCAGAAGTGACCAACTTCATGACACCCATGCAGACGGGAACTGAAAGTTCGACTGCTGAATCCTACATAAGGCACTGTATGAGCACATCCACTCGTGCATGAATCATGCCATCCCCAATAGAACCAAGACGCTCTCCTCCAAAAAAAGGAAGCCATTCTTGTGGTCTCTTGCCATAAACAAACTTTACAACAAAAGGAAGAAACTGTTGCAGAAAAGAGGAAAATCCCAAGATGCAAGAAACTCCCTTACCAGCCTCGGTAAGAAGCTGAGATCCCTCATAAAATCCTCCAAAGCTAGTTATAAAAATAAAATTGCCAAAGATTCCAAAGACAACTACAAGGCATTTTATAGCTAACTAGAATCTAAATGGCAATGCTTAGATCTGCTCTGAGCTACAACAGAATGGCATTAAATATACTGATCCCAAGGATATTGCCAATATTCTGGCAGATTGATTCAGTGAAAACTTCACCCCCCTCTCACCCCCTAAAGGGCCCATCTTAATACCGAAAGATTACCAAATTCTGCTAATAATGGCCACACAGGTAAAAAAAACGCACTCTCCAGTGCTAAGAATACAGCATCCATGGGACCAGACTACATCCCAGGCTGTGTACTACATGAACTACAAAATGAACTGGTACCTCACCTAAGTGTCATGTTTAATCATAGCCTCACTTCAGGTTTTCGTGCCCACTGAGTGGCGCACAGCTACAGTTATCCCACTCCACAAGGGGGTATCCACCTTGGATCCCGGAAACTACCGCCCCATCAGTCTAACGAGCCTGATCTGCAAGGCCATGGAACATATCATCATGGAACTTATAAACAAAGACACTGACAACCTTCTAATACTGGACCCCACCCAGTTTGGGTTCGTGAAGGGCTGATCTTGTCTCCTGAACCTGACTGACTTCTTTGAATCAGTCTGCAGAGCTGTGGACAAGGGTAAGGTGGTCCACACAGCCTATCTGGGCCATACCAAGGCCTTCGACACCATCCCCCACTCTGGCATCATAGATAAACTTACTAAACTGGGCATTAATCCCTACATCACTCGATGGGTTGCCAACTGACTTACTGACGGAACCCACACTGTAAAAGTAGCCAACTTCAAATCCAGCTCCAGACAAGTGGAGTAC